>NW_013571451.1:0-2403 GCF_000499745.2 Eimeria mitis | reverse complement strand
AGCGCCACACAGCCTTCCATCCTACCGTTGGAGTAGGGTTGGCGGTTCGTACCTGCGCCTCTTAACCATGCAGCGAAACCAAGTGTAACGAAGGTCCTCGATCTTAGCAGGGAAGTGTCGTGAACTGCAATCGGGTCGAAGGGCTTGATATGAGTGTTTCAAAGGAGAACAGGGCCTCACCCCTAGTTTCCAGGCTCATGAGCACGGCGTCACCAAGGCCCGGCGCTGGTAGGGACAGGAGCCCGTCTGCCATGAGCTGCAGCACACCTTGCTGCAACCCTTGTTGAAAGGCAACCAAAGGTGCAAGCATAACCAAGTCCCCCGCGCGGTGTGCATTGAAATTGTATCAAATTGTCGAACACTCTTTTGACCCTCAGTAGTCTGTCGTTACGCGGGTAAAAATTTTGAAGAGCGTCTGTGTTACTTGCATTGATCTGTATGCCAGATAGATGTGCAATCCCCCACAGCTGCTTGTCACAGCGTTGCTTGAGGCTGTGATCCCTCATATTTAAGAGTCACACTGCGACATTTTCAAACCATAAAGAACCATAAAGAACGTCAAGTGCGCGACTGCTGTGTGCAAAGGCAAGTCGAGACGGCGTGAACGAAGTCTATTCGGGCTAAGGAACGACCCGGCCTTGAGTTCATGCCTTGATCGCAGACCTCATATACAGGCATGCCTGACATTTTTCGCTTCGCCTTGCAGCCACCCCACCGAACAAGCACCCGTACGCTAATAGTGAAATATTAAGGAAGTGCGAAGTGTGGGATCCCTCGACCAACGGAATGGAAACGGCGCCTAACGCAGGAACAGCAAACNAAGGAAGTGCGAAGTGTGGGATCCCTCGACCAACGGAATGGAAACGGCGCCTAACGCAGGAACAGCAAACCCGAGCAGCGGGGGAGGTGCAGCCACACCGACTGCAGCCAAAAGGCCGTCCCCGCCGAACGAAGTTCTACTCTATGTGTTGCTTACCGGAGCACCCCCGGCTGCTTCGTACGAAATGCTGACACCACAAACACAACCAATTAGGGCTCGCTCATATACCTAGTAATCAACTCTCAGTGTACACAATCCCGGGCTCCGGATAATCAATCTCAACTTAGCGACGAACAGCGCATGCATTCCGCTGCCCTCACGTCGGTGGTAGGCTGCATCCCCCGATGGGGCGGCCTTTGCACGTGCGAAGCCCTCATACGTTTCCCGCTAAATATTTTAGTGTACTCTCGTGATCCCCTGGTGTGCCTCCTCGTTCTGAGCCAAGTGAATAGCAAGATAACATACCCGACAACTATGGAAATCTGAGCGAACGTCTTTGGCCGCAGCATGCGTCTTAGCAACCGTATGGGAGTGCAACAAGCTTGCAAGTCCCACGGTAGCGCGGAGGCCCTTGCTGCTCCGCTCTCGAGCATACATTTATACCACAGTAAGCGCACTACTTGCCAAACCAGCCTCTGAGATGATATTCACACCGAAGAACGGCTTGCTCAAGGGATGGGGCGCGTGACGGTGGCATGCAGATTGAGAAGAGATTGACCGCGTGAGACCTAGCTTGAAGATCACATCTGCTTACGAATGCAGCCAATTCTGATTACAAAGCAGCAAGGCCAGCTGAGCATCGCATGCATATTTCTTAGTGGCGCCAGCAACAGACNATGTTAGAACTGCTTTGAGATCCCCCTCCGTCGCAGCTCCCGGTCGAAGAGCTAGCCGAAGCAGCATGGCAGTTCGACCATGAACTGAAAAACCTGAGGCTGGAGTTGCGCACTCGCAGTTTCTTGACAGCTCAACAGGGCAGCAAACAGGGCAGCTGCTGTCTAACCACACGCATATTTCGGTGGAAAAAGACAGAAGATGTCTGCATCGACAGCTCAGCTCCTAGGGTCAGGCGTGAGCCTCAGGTAAGCCTTGCCAGATGGCAGCTGCTGCACCTGGTGGCCCTTTGGTAGTTTGCTCTTCGCCTCCTCTTCCGACAAGGTTGGCACGACGCAGCAGGTACCTCCAGGAGTCCACTCCACAGGAGTTGCAACAGGATACTGCTCAGTAAGCTGCACCCACACCACAGAACACTACGACGAACTGCCTGATGCAGGCACCAGGACTAATAGTTGAAAGCGTGGAAGCGGCAACAAGCCTCTGGACGTACCTGCAGAGAATCAAGGACTCTGAGGATCTCCTTGAAGCTCCTGCCTGTTGTTGCCGGGTAGAGGATGGAGGCTGCCAGCTTCTTCTGCGGGCTAATGAAAAACACAGAGCGACAAGTCAGTGGCAGTCCTGCCTTGTCCTTTTCTGCTGGGTCCATTATCCCCAAAGACGCTGCCAACTTGCGCTCTGGATCGCACACCATTGGATATGGCAGCTCTCCAGTAGCTCCCCCGTAAGAGATAATGTCCTTAGCCCAC
>NW_013571450.1:5555-7178 GCF_000499745.2 Eimeria mitis | reverse complement strand
GCAGCAGCAGCAGCAGCAGCAGCAACAGCAGCAGCAGCAGCAGCAGCAGCAGCAGCAGCAACAGCAGCAGATATCATACGCAACGCAGCAGTTGCCATTCCCCCGTCTGCATCATCAGCAGCATCAAATAAAGCACCACCACTACCACCAGCAGCAGCAGCAGCAGCAGCAGCAGCAGCAGCAGCAGGAGCAGCAGCAGCAGCAGCAGCAGACCTCGTAGATAACACTAAGACAGAAGCAAGCGTTGCGCCTGCAGTCTTCATCCTCATCCTGGGCGATGCCGCTCCCCACAGCCTTCAGCACTGCTGCTAGGCCTGCGTAAGGTATTGCTGCTGCTAGCATCTCTCTAAACACCTAAACCAACAGCAGCAGCAGCAGCAGCAGCAGCAGCAGCAGCGGCGGAGAAGACATAGATTCAGTAATGGCAGCAAAAAAACTGCTGCAGAACAGCAGCAGCAGCAGAGCTGCTGCTATAAACACCTGGTGCAGCAGCAGCAGCAGCAGCAGCAGCAGCAGCAGCACCACTACCACCAAGAGCAGCAGCAGCAGCACCACCACCACCACCAAGAGCAGCAGCAGCAGCACCACCACCACCATAAAGAGCAGCAGCAGCAGCAGCATCAGCAGCAGCAGCAGAAGCACGACCAGCAGCAGCACGAGCAGCAGCAGCACAAGCAGCACAAGCAGCAGCAGCAGCAGCAGCAGCAGCAGCAGGAGCAGCAGACCTCAGCGAAGCAACCGAGTCCTATAGCAGCATAAATTTTTGAGTGTTTGTGGGCCGCCAGGGCGAGGATATGCGGGTGAAGGTCAGCATAAGCAGCACAGAACTCTTTCATGTTGCAGTTTGCTGCTACTGCTTCTGCTGCTGCTGCTGCTGCTGCTGCTGCTTGATTGTCTCCTCCTGCTGCTGCTGCTGCTGCTGTTGCTGCTGCTGTTCCTTGTGCTGCTGCACTCGCAAAGGCGGAGAGGAAGGCCACCAAACCCTCAAACAAGTACTCCTCCTCCTGCCGCGAGTCATCGTCCTGCATGCAGCAACCACCAGCAGCAGCAGCAGCAGCAGCATAAACAAACAGCAGCAGCAACAGCAGCAGCAGCAGCAACAGCAGCAGCAGCAGCAACGACAGTAGTAGCAGCAGCAGCACCAACAGAAACACCAGCACCAACGGCAACGCCAGCAGCAGCAACACCAGCAGCAGCAACCCCAGCAACCCCAGCAACAGCAGCAGCAGCAGCAACACCAGAAGCAGCAACCCCAGCAACCCGAGCAACCCCAGCAGCAGCAGCAGCAGCAGCAGCAGCAGCAGCAGCAGTTGTAGTGTCTGTACACCTCATCAACGTCTTGATTGAGCTGACAGATATGTGAGCCGCGCAGCAAGCTGCTGCACTGCTGCAGCAGAGCTTCGCGCTGCTCCCTGCTGAAGATAGCTGCGGGCCCCACACCCTCCAGCACCACACCCATCGCAGACAAAGCGTCGCCTACTGTCTCCTTATCCACGTCCTGCAGCAGCAGCAGCAGCAGCAGCAGCAGCAGCAGCAGCAGCAGCAGCAGCAGCAGCAGTAGATGCGGGGACAGATGCAGGAGGAAGAGAAACAGCAGCAGCAGAAAGCGCAGCAGCTAGTGTT
>NW_013571450.1:5243-5455 GCF_000499745.2 Eimeria mitis | reverse complement strand
GCAGCAGCAGCAGCAGCAGCAGGAAGAACAGCAGCAGCAACAGCAGCAGCAGCAGCAGCAGCAGCAACAGCAACAGCAGCAGCACCTCGCTGATGATAGCGTATAGAAGGGGATAGAGCTGCGTTTGCCAGAGTTGTAGTACATGGGGTTGCAGCGGCCGTGCATCTGTCTGCTGCTGCTGCTGCTGCTGCTGCTGCTGCTGCTGCTGCTGG
>NW_013571450.1:3259-3330 GCF_000499745.2 Eimeria mitis | reverse complement strand
CTCCTTTACTGTCTCCTTTGCCGTCTCCTCCGTCTACCTGCTGCACCACTAGCTGCAGCAGCTGCGGCAGC
>NW_013571450.1:2513-3159 GCF_000499745.2 Eimeria mitis | reverse complement strand
AGCAGCAGCAGCAACAGCAGCAGCAGCAGCAGCAACAGCAGCAGCAGCAGCAGCAGCAGCAGCAGCAACAATACCTCTAAAAAGGGAACGAAGTTTTCTTTGAGTGCCGAGGAGACATCCCGAAAGCATGCAAATGCTTCATCTCTGATTTCATGTGCTGCTTCAGGCGAACTGTCTCCTTTACTGTCTCCTTTACTGTCTCCTCCGTCTACCTGCTGCACCACTAGCTGCAGCAGCTGCGGCAGTTGCTGCTGGTAGCAGCAAGGAGACAAACCCTTCACAAGCCCACCAATAACCCCTATAGCTCTTGCTTTTGTTGCAGGCGAACACCCAGCTGCTGCTGCTGCTGCTGTTCCTGCTGCTGCTGCTGCTGTTCCTGCTGCTGCTGCTGCTGCTGCTGCACCGCGAGGGACAGTGGGAGACCTGATGATGTCTTCTAGCAGCCGGAAAAGATCAGCAGCAAAAGGGTCAAAGGGGCGAGGAGACAGCGAGGAGACAGTTGTCTCCTCTTCCTCTTCTCCCGCGCTAGCAACAGCAGCAGAACGAATCGCACTCAAACACACCTCCCGCACGCTGTCGCTTGGTGCTGCAGCAGCAACAGCAGCAGCAGCAGCAGCAGCAGCAGCAACAGCAGCAGCAGCAGCAA
>NW_013571450.1:2281-2413 GCF_000499745.2 Eimeria mitis | reverse complement strand
GCAGCAGCAGCAACAGCAGCAGCAGCAACAGCAGCAGCAGCAACAGCAGCAGCAGCAGCAGCAGCAGCAGAAAAACAGAGACAGAAGCACATGCAATTCGGCGCCTGCAAGAGAAACCCAGCAGTACTCAGT
>NW_013571450.1:0-1320 GCF_000499745.2 Eimeria mitis | reverse complement strand
AAACCCTAAACCCTAAACCCTAAAACCCTAAACCCTAAACCCTAAACCCTAAACCCCAAACCCTAAACCCTAACCCGTAAACCCTAAACCCTAGACCGTACCTGCGAACTGTCCGAAGCAGAGTGCAGCAGCAGCAGCAAGAGCTGGGTGTTGGTGTTGCAGCATAGGGAGAAGAAAAGGCATAAATGCTTTAAGCTTGTTTCTGAGTACGGCCTCACATCCCTCACTCATGATGCCTATAGTAGTAAGAGCAGCACGTTGCTGCAGTATCTCTTGCTGGGGTGTACGGGGACTTGTGGGGTGTATATACACCTCAAGCCGCTGCAGCAACGGCCTGCATATGTACTTGTTGGGGAGAGAGACAGCAATAGCATCGATGGTTTGGCTTGCTAGTCGGTGAGGGTTTAGCTCTTCCCCCTCCTCTTCTCCCTCCTCTATTATACTCTCGCTGCTGTCAGGCTCAGAGGAAAGACGCACCAATACATCCAGTAACTCAGGCACAAACCCACCCTTGCATAATACTGAAAAAGAAAGAAAAGAAAAAGGAGACAAAAGGAGACAGATTGAGGAGACAGGAAAGGAAAGAAAGAGAAAAAGGAGACAGAAAAAAAAAGGAGACAAAAGGAGACAGAACCGATGAGAGACGCACCAATACATCCAGTAACTCAGGCACAAACCCACCCTTGCATAATACTGAAACAGAAAAAAGAAAGAAAGAAAAGGAGACAGATTGAGGAGACAGAAGGAGAAAAGAAAGAAACGGAGACAGGAGACAGAAAAAAAAAGGAGACAAAAAGGAGACAAATAAGATGAAAGACGCACCAATACGTCCAGTAACTCAGGCACAAACCCACCCTTGCATAATACTGAAAAAGAAAAAAGAAAGAAAGAAAAGGAGACAGAAGGAGACAGAAGGAGACAGAAGGAGACAGGTTGAGGAGACAGAAGGAGAAAAGAAAGAAACGGAGACAGGAGACAGAAAGAGAGAGAAGGAGACAAAAAAGAAGGAGACAAAAAAGAAGGAGACAGAAAGAGAGAGGAGGAGACAAACACATCCAACAGCTCGACTGCTGCTGCTGCTGCTGCTACTACTGCTACTACTACTGCTGCTGCTGCTGCTGCTGTTGCTGCTGCTGTTGCTGCTGCTGCTGCTGCTGCTGTTGCTTGCCTCTGGGTTTTTGTTTAGCCGCCCATTGTATAGGAGACAGCGCCTGCTGCCTGAGGCCTATATCGAGAGAAGAACGATCAGCTAGAGACAAAAGAAAACGAAGAACAGACAGCAGTTCTGTCTCCGATAAAACCAAATCATTAGATAACTGA
>NW_013571449.1:5549-5812 GCF_000499745.2 Eimeria mitis | reverse complement strand
AAAAAAAATATTTTTTTTTTTTTTTTTTTTTTTTTTTGGTTTTTTGTTTGGTTTTTGGTTTTTTGTTTTTTGTTTGCTTATTTATTTATTTATTTATTTATTTATTTTATTTATTTATTTGTTTGCTTGTTTGTTTGTTTGTTTTTTTGTTTGTTTTTTTGTTTGTTTTCTTTGTTTTTTTTGTTTGTTTGTTTAGAGAGAGAGAAAGAGAAGAAGTTTAGGGATTTGGTGTTTAAGGAAATGACAGAAAAAAGAGACAGAGT
>NW_013571449.1:3761-5368 GCF_000499745.2 Eimeria mitis | reverse complement strand
ATATATATATATATATATATATATATATATATATACATACACACACACACACACACACACACACACACACGCATATATATATGCATATACTTGTATAAAAACACACAAAGAAGAGCTGTATTTATATTCTGACCTCTACTATGGGTTGCAGTACAGTAGCGCCTGATGGGGGGGCCCCCTGAATACCACTCCTTGCAGGGGGGCCCCTAGGAGGGGGAGCCATGGGTATATCTCTCCGCATATTCTGTTGAGGGTTTAGGGTTTAGGGTTTAGGGTTTAGGGTTTAGGGTTTAGGGTTTGCGAGGGGCGTAGAGGAGCAGAAGAACGATACAAAGCTGTACTTGTCTCTTGATGCTTGAGAGTTTAGGGTTTAGGGTTTAGAATATAGGGTTTAGAATCTAGGGTTTAGGGTTTAGGGTTTAGGGTTTAGGGTTTAGGGTTTAGGGTTTAGGGTTTAGTGGTTTCAGGTGTAGACCATCATGAGCCTGAGTGTGATGGTGCGGTGGTGGTGTATGGGTTATTTTGACGACAAAAGAAGAAGAGAAGACGAAAAAGAGCAAAAATAAAATAAAAAAAAAGAATATAATATTCTTTTTATTGTTTAAAAAAAGAAAAAAGAAGAAGTTTTTTAGTTTCGATTGAAAAACTGCACACAGAGAGAAACAGACCGTTGCCGATGATGACACTGGTCCGGTTGCTGCTGTTTCTCCGCGACGATAGAGAGCTATAAATCAACAGAATACAAAAAAAAAAGTAAAAATAGTTTATATTATTAAAGTTTTTTATAAATTTATGAATAAAAACTAAATATTTTATCCTGAAACACAGAAGAAGGCCCCAACCATGCAGCCGCGCAGCCGACTGAAACGCCTCACCACCACCGCTCAGGCCTCCACGTGTGCTTTCTTCATATTGAATAAGCGACAATTTAATTTATTTTTTTGTTTTTTTATTTCTTTTAACATTTTATATTCATATGAGTAGGTCATTGACTTTAAAAAACTCGTCTGGCGGTGTAAATTGAGGCTATATAGGCCCGGTTTCCACTTTGTTTTATTGAATAGGGTATTCTCAGGTGTATATGCAGCTATATGTATATATATATATACAATTGACGCATCAAATTGCTTCTTTTTTCTTCGTATTTCTTATTTATCATATAATTTATTTTATTTTTTTCTATAAAGCATGCAAAAACCTATACATTGACCCCCATTCTATACAACATGAATCACAGCCGCCGGCCCCCATCACCAACACACGGGGGCCCCCCACCACCAAGGTATATGGGGGCCCCCATAGACCTCTTCCCCAGCAGACCATATGAAAACCTGAGCAGCGTTCAGCTGGGGGCCCCGGGGGCCCCCCCGCAGGGTACAGTACAAGCAGTACCTGGGGGCCCCCCCCCCCACCCCGCGGGGGCCCTTCATCCTGAGGCTTCTTATAATAATTATTGTGTTTCTAAACCCCCAAAAGAAACATTTATTTCTACTATAAACCACCCACTTGAATACCCATCTACAAACCCTAACCCTTGGGGGCCCCCCATGACCTCAGCACCCGATAGATTGCTGGGGCCCCCAACACCCCGGGGGCCCCCAGCTACT
>NW_013571449.1:2760-3597 GCF_000499745.2 Eimeria mitis | reverse complement strand
TATATATATATATATATATATATATATATATATATATATACATATATATACATACATATGTATATATACATATATATGTATGTATGTATACATGTACACAGAGAGAAAGATACAGATAGATATATAGATAGATAGAGAGATAGATAGAGAGGTAGATAGAGAGATAGAGCGATAGATAGATAGATAGATAGATAGATATAGATAGATAGATAGATAGATAGATATAGATATAGATAGAGAGATAGAGAGATAGATAGATATACGGATGCAGAGAGAGAGGGAGAGAGAGAAAGAGAGAAACAAACACGAGACACACACACAAACACACAAATATAAATAAACACAAACAGAGTGAGAGAGAAAGATAAAGAGAAACAGAAACAGAAACAAAGACAGAGACAGAGAGAGACAGAGACGGAGACAGAGATAAACAAAGAGATAAGAAGCAGAGACAGAGAGAGGGAGAGAGAGACAGAGGGAGAGAGAGAACGAGAGAAAGAGAGAGAAACACACAAACACATATACACACACATAGATACACAGAGAGAGAGAAAGAAAGATAAAGAAAGAGAAAGAAAGAAAGAAAGAGAAAGAAAGAGAGAAAGAGAAAGAGAAGGAGATAGATAGAGACGGAGAGGGAGATACCTACAAAGAGTAACATAGACACAAATATTAAATCTATACATATATATATATATATATATATATATATATTTATGTATATATCTACTTATATATATATATATATATATATATATATATAATTGTTTATAGTGGTGTTGATGCATTGTTATATCCGCATGCATAAGATGTATTAAAAAAGTGTATTTTTGTTGC
>NW_013571449.1:1980-2469 GCF_000499745.2 Eimeria mitis | reverse complement strand
AAAAATTATAGAAGTACCCAAATTTACACCCAAATATGTAGAAAAGGTAATCTATTTCTACCTTTGTTTGTTTTTTTTTGTCTTTGTTTGTTTGTTTTTCTCTTTTTTTGTTTCTTTTTTCGTTTGTTTCGTTGTTTGTTTGTTTATTTTTTTGTTTTTTTGTTCTTTTGGTTGTTTGTTGTTGTGTTTCTTTATCATTGAAGTACCCAAATTTACACCCAAATATGTAGGAAAGGTAATCTATTTCTACCTTTATTTGCTTTTTTTATCTTTATTTGTTTTTTTATCTTTGTTTGTTTGTTTTTCTCTTTGTTTGGTTTCTTTTGTGTTTGTTTTTGTTGTTTTTTTGTTTTTTGGTTGTTGTTGTGTTTCTTTATCATTGAAGTACCCAAATTTACACCCAAATATGTAGAAAAGGTAATCTATTTCTCTCCTTATTTGCTTTTTTTTATCTTTGTTTGTTTTTGTTTCTTTTTGTTTGTTTGTTTG
>NW_013571449.1:1608-1780 GCF_000499745.2 Eimeria mitis | reverse complement strand
TTTTTTTTTTTTTTTTGTTTTTCTTGATTGTTTTTTTGTTATAGAAATTCCTAAATTACATCCAAATATATAAAAAAGGTAATCTATTTACTTGTTTATTTGTTTGTTTTTTATTTTTTTGTTTTTTTATTTTTTTGTTTTTTATTTGTTTATTTGTTTGTTTGTTGATTTA
>NW_013571449.1:688-1508 GCF_000499745.2 Eimeria mitis | reverse complement strand
CTTTATCATTGAAGTACCCAAATTTACACCCAAATATGTAGAAAAGGTAATCTATTTCTCTCCTTATTTGTTTTTTTTTATCTTTGTTTGTTTTTGTTTCTCTTTGTTTGTTTGTGTTTCTCTTTGTTTGTTTGTTTTTCTCTTTATTTTTTTGTTTTTTTGTTCTTTTGGTTGTTTGTTGTTTTATTTGTTTATCATTGAAACTCCTAAAATTACAGCCAAATATGTAGAAAAGGTAATCTATTTCTGTCTCTGTCTGTTTATTTACTTCTTTATTTATTTATTTATTTATTTGTTTGTGTTTTTGTTTGTTTACTTATTTATTTGCTTGTGTTTTTGTTTTTTTTTGTTTTTTTTTGTTTTTTTTTGTCTTTTTATTGTTTGTTTTAGTATAATATATTTCCTTCTTTATTTGTTTGTTTTTTTGTTTTTTATTTGTTTATTTGTTTGTTTGTTTATTTGTTTGTTTGTTGATTTATTTATGAAATAGAGTGGGTAGAGCGTCCCCTAGGGTAATACATAAAACGAAAAAAAAAAAAAAAAATATATATATAAATAGTATATAAATAGGTACATCTCTATGTATATAATCTAAATAAAATAAAAAGAATATAAATAAAAATAAATATAATAAAAATAAAAATAAATATATATGCATGCAGGTGATAGAAGTCCCCCAAATAGAGTGGGTAGAGCGTGTGGTTGAGGTCCCTAGTGTAATATATAAAACGAAAAAAAAAAAAAAGAAAATATAAATAATATATCAATAGATACATCTCTATCTACCTAATCTAAATAAAATAAATATAATAAAAATAAA
>NW_013571449.1:0-588 GCF_000499745.2 Eimeria mitis | reverse complement strand
AAAAAAAAAAAAAAAAAAAATATATATATATAAATAATATATCAATAGATACTATTCTATCTAAATAAACTAAATAAAATAAAAAGAATGTAAATAAACATAAATATAATAAAAATAAAAATAAATATATATGCATACAGGTGATAGAAGTCCCTCAAATAGAGTGGGTAGAGCGTGTGGTTGAGGTCCCTAGGGTAATATATAAAACGAAAAAAAAAAAAAAAATATAAATAATATATCAATAGATACATCTCTATCTACCTAATCTAAATAAAATAAAAAGAATATAAACATTTATAAATATATGTGCATGCAGGTGATAGAAGTCCCCCAAATAGAGTGGGTAGAGCGTGTGGTTGAGGTACCGGAGGTAATATATAAAACAAAATATATACCAAAAGTAGAAATAAGAGAAAATATTATCGAAAAGGAAATTTTTGTGCAAAAATTTGTTGAAAAATTTATCGAAATTTCTCTCGTAGAAGAAATCATTCGATACAAAAATATTCACGAACCAGAACAAATCATCAAGTATTTTTTTTTTTTTTTTTTTTTTTTTTTTTTTTTTTTTTTTTTTTTTTTTTTTTT
>NW_013571448.1:5681-6641 GCF_000499745.2 Eimeria mitis | reverse complement strand
CACACACACACACACACACACACACACACACACACACACAACCGCCAACGAGAGGTGTAGAATGCTGTCGGCGCAGTCTGTGCTCGAATTTCGCGCAGTGGAAGGCGTCCTGCAACTGGATCCGAAGTTGAGGGCGCTCACGTAACTCAGTGCGTGCGCTGGAGCATTCTTCTTTTGTCTTTGATTTTTCAACTATATTTGATTGTGTGATAAGCTTGAGGGACGAAGGAGTCTGTCATTTTACGTGAAGGCTGTGCATTGTAGATGGGTTCGCTTTTATGCATCAGGTTTGAGTGGATCACGTGCTGATAAAGGCCCTAAGCCATCTTAAGTAATCCTTGGAAAATGATCAAATTCACAGCTGCTTTTACTTTACAAACCCATACTTGCTATTGTGCGTAGGCTGTTCCTATGCGGTGCAATACAGGCGCTGGTATGCAGGGTTACGGCACGACTGAGGGAAATGCAAATGTGTACGCAGTTCAAACCAGATAGGCGTCGTCAAGCATGCTAGAAATCTCCATTATAGACGACGTTGAAGGTCTGGAATTTACTTCGAGCACCCGTGTAATTAGCTGGTAGGTTTGACGAATACAGGAGTCGATGCCATGCTTGCAAGCGCGTTTTCCGCAATCTACTCCATGCAGAGCTGAGCAGTTGTGTAATCCCACAGCAGGGGCTAGGGATTCAATAAATTGTACTGTCTTGGGGGTTCTCCGATGAATCCGAGCAGAGCGGATGAAAGACGAACCGCGTTTTGGGCGCCTGCCATGGCGAACACGCAAGTTACTTCTGGAACATATTTATTGGTGCCACAGCTTGCTGGAGTGGTGTGGAGGCTGCAACGAATCCTCGCGATGCACGTAGGGTGTACGTATCCAGATTTAACGAACCGCTGTGGTTACAGCGACGGGTCGCTGTAATCATAGCGACCCGTCGGCATGTCGGTTTCCTTACATA
>NW_013571448.1:0-5581 GCF_000499745.2 Eimeria mitis | reverse complement strand
GGATACGTTGGAAGGCGCGTGAACGGTTCAGAATGTGTCCAGTTTGTTGATTCGGATGAACTGCGAACCACACGGACTTTAGATCTTCGTTATATACTTTTCGTGTGCATCAAATGCACATGAAACAGTGTGTAAGCGCCTCTATGTGGCATGTTCAGTTTGGGCGACCTACAGGGAATTCCTTTTGCGGCGACTGGACGGTTCAGCTAAGTTGTGTGAGCTACAACGTGTGAGTGCAGAGTGCCGATAAGCATAGTATCATCTGCACAAAGCCCGTAGTCTGAAAAGCATACATTAATCTCTGAGCTATTGCGATGAAAACAGCGCTTGCTTTATTCTATTTGCATCTCTGCGTGGACTCTGCGGATCCATCAGAGAGTACGCAGGACAGGACACTACGTTTCGTTTGTTCACAGCGTCTGTATACTATGATCGCAGTGTACCCTCTGTTTCCTTCCAAATATCCTGTGTTTCTTACAAAATCGAAGGTTCCTGACGCAGGTATTCAGCAAGTGATACGCTTAGGTTTGCGGAAAACTTTTTGGACTGGCGGGATGTTGTTGGAAGGGCAAGATAGAGCGATGCGCTGTGGTGCGGTAGGCATTTTGACGGCTTCCAAGGCCCACCGTGTCTAAACCACACTCTTACAACAGATTTCTGGCGATGATGTGACAATTTACTGGGTATCTTCGCCAAGCATTGAGAAGGGTATTTAAATAGGCCGTCATGCAGGCCGCAACGCAGTCTGGTATAGGCGCCGGTGGTAACTTTCCTGTAGCCACGGGATATACTGCGTGTAGCCCGCTCGTTAATGGGAAGATTTGTAGCATGCTTGCTCATCATGAAGCATGAATTCCGTCGCTTACGTAACCGTACAACAGTAACGTTGATTTGATGCAGAGAGGAATGATGCACACTTTAAACAGCTGCCTATTCCACTATTTCACTATTTGGGTAGTGATATTCGCATTCAACAGTACATACGGATTTTCTTAACAACATTTTGTGGGTCACCTGAACCTTGTGGCGGTAACGGATGTTGGTGGTTTTTTTGGCGCATTGGCTTGGTCTGCGGGGCCAGGCTAAGAGCTTACTGAACTGCAATGGCTGGCATGTATTGCACATTTCAAGCAGAAGCTGCCGACGGCGAGTCAAATACATTATAGAGATATTACACTACTGATTCTCTTCTTTTGCGCTATGATTGCTTGTTTTTTGGTGTGAATTGATTTGCTTCGTGCGTGTGGGACGCGAATCGGGAGGAGCAGCACCTCGTTATGGAAGAGCGAGCATGTAACTCGATGTGGACACAGCAGCATGAAAACCTAACTACTGACGAGGAGAGCATGTCGCATGCTGCCTTTAACCTGGATATGGCAACATTAGCGTGTGTCAACGGAACATTACAAAGCCAGCGTGACGTGCTAGGCGGCTGTTGAAGATCTGCTTCTATTGCGAAGTGAAGTGTCGAACTGGGTTTTCCAGACGCTTGTCGCTGTCCGCTGACGAGGGATTCCTTGTGGGAGGCTTGAGTTCGCACTGCTAACAGCGGCGGTGTAAACACCATGCTGTATCGCTCAAGGTTGCATTCAGAGACAAGGAGCTAGGATGGCTTATTGGAATGTCCTTGTCTGACGAAAACTGCTGGCTGCGGTAGATGTGGCGTTTTGCTGAAGGCGCGTACCTTGCTCTGCATTATTATGTCAGTGCACGCTAGTGCGTTCGCTGGTTTTTGTGGTGTACAGCTGGCTCGGACATTAGATGAAGAAGATGCTTGAGCGCATGCACGGCCATAGAGCATCAAATGTGAGCTGGGGATATGTATGTGCCACAAAGCTGTAGATGTGCTCGATGGATTTGCGTGTGGGCTCATAGGATGCACTGGTTGTCGTTGGAAGTCTCCCTAGCGCAGCTATGTTGACTCACGTGCAGACGCTGCTCCAATAGTGAGTAGAACGTCTGTACTTCGGAAGCCTGTGCAGAGAGCAGTCAATTCTGTTCAACGGCCGTTGTGCATCCCGGTTGATGGCTCACGGACGCTGCATGCGGCCTCTCTCCAAACACCAGTGATTAAAGGTCAGTTCGTGCTCGGGAGATAGCCAGTTGAAATTAGCAACGAAAACTCGAAAATGTGTTCCTTCACCGTGTATAATGCGTCGCTGTAGATTGGCTGTCTCGCAGAGGGTGCGTACTGCGGCGCCTCTCCCCGACCCATATTTTGAGGTGATTTCGCAATCTGGCGCAGCGGCCAGCATGATGCCCGTCTTGTACACCCGCGGAACGAACAACAGCTGCGTTTAAGGTATTTGGTGAGTGGAAATAAACGCCAGAAGGTACGTAGTGTGCACAGGTGCGCCCCGCGTGGATGTGCCACATCTTTAAGCTTTTCCCGTACTTTTGGGCAGATGTCCCCATTGGTGTTCTTGCGTAAGGGCGGATGCATTTGGACAAAAAATCGAAAAGTGCATCCACGGCGTCCGGTTTGTGACAATAGATTCGGTATTCCACAGAACGTGCATACGGTATCCGGTGTAACCTGTCTGTACACACCGGTGGTTTCAGGTACCCTCGCCTCCTGGAGCAAAAGCGGCTGTCGGTCCAGTTGGACATGCGGATGGATATATGACGAGAGAGCAACAAGGATTGCTCACGGTGTGTATAGCGTGGCAGTAGATGTGGCGATTCACAAGAAGGTGCATACGGTGGCCAATGCTGACTGTCCGTCCACGCACACCGGTTGTTTGAGGTACTCCCGCATTCAGGAGCCCATGTAGGTCTTTCAGCTATTAAGAGTATTAACTAGCATCCGGACAGAGAGCAACAAGGTGCGCATACGATGTATGGCGTGTGGTAGTTGATATGATGCTGTGACAGGAGGTGCTTACGGGAGCTGGTCTGTCCGTTTTCTGCACGCCTACGGCTTGTGCTGTTTTTGCGTTTATTGGTGTAAGGCAGCATTATATCGGTTGCGTATGGGAAGGGATATCTGCACGCAGAGCTACAACGGCGTTCACGGTATTTGGTGTGTGGCGGTATATGTGGATTTCACAGAAAGTGGGTATAGTGTCTGGCTTGGGCTGTGCAGAAGCTACGCCTGTGGTTTGTGCTGCTTTCGTTCTTAGGTGCATGGGTCATCATTCGATAAAGTGTCCGATGGAGAAGGGAGTTTTCACAGAGGGCAACAAGGTGCGTTCACGGTGCGGCAGTAGATACGGTGCTTCACAGAGGGTGCGCACGGTGGCACATGTAGCCTACCTACGCACACATTTGGTTTCAGCTATCTCCAGATAGCGCCTTATTGACGCCGACAAGCCTGAAAATCGATACGTTCACGGCGAACAACAAGCGACGTTCATTTTGGCTGGTTATCTACAGCAAATGTGAAATTTCACGCAAGGTTGGCAGTCTAGCTTGCTGTGGCCTACCTAAACACAGCGGCGGCTTGAACTACTTTCGCATTCTGAAGCGCCGGCGTGTGTTGGACCTACTGGTTATGAGCACGTATATTTGTAGAAAGAGCAACAGGGGCATTCACGGCGTATGGTGTGTGGTGGTAAGTGCCCTGTGTAAAATGTATAACAGGAAGTGAGGAAGGTGGCCTGCAACGGGCTGTACATTCCTCGTGCTTGAGCTGTCCTGCTACCTCGTAGAAGGGGTGTGCATTGATCGTGTTGCGTGTGAGAGTGTCAGTATGGACAGGGGGTAGCAATATCTTCCACGGTATATGATATATATGACACTAGATGTGGTGCTTACGGTCCCAGGTGTAACCTGTCTGTACACACCGGTGGTTTCAGCTACCTTCGGCTCCTGGAGCAAAAGCGGCTATCGGTCCAGTTGGACATGCGGATGGATATATGACGAGAGAGCAACAAGGATCGCTCACGGTGTGTATAGCGTGGCAGTAGATGTGGTGATTCACAGAAGGTGCATACGGTGGCCAATGCTGATTGTCCGTCCACGCACACCGGTTGTTTGAGGTACTCCCGCATTCAGGAGCCCATGTAGGTCTTTCAGCTATTAAGAGTATTAACTAGCATCCGGACAGAGAGCAACAAGGTGCGCATACGATGTATGGCGTGTGGTAGTTGATATGATGCTGTGACAGGAGGTGCTTACGGGAGCTGGTCTGTCCGTTTTCTGCACGCCTACGGCTTGTGCTGTTTTTGCGTTTATTGGTGTAAGGCAGCATTATATCGGTTACGTATGCGAAGGGATGTCTGCAGGGGCAACGGTGAGTTAGTGACCGGCCTTGTCGTTTAAGATCCCATGACAACTTTATGCTGTGTGGGTCTCGCAGTATTTTTCCGAACTTCATTTACGTGCCACCCGTTGCAAGATCTCTCGATGAGATATGCCTCCTTTCATTATGACCAAGAAAGGCAGAGCTGGCTTCAAAATCAACTGCCTGCCTTTCTAGAATGCGTCCGCTGCTACCTGTTACCATGGTTTTGCCTTTATCTTCATTTGACTCCCGCACGCGTCCGGTTCTACGGCCTCAGGGCAGTGCCGATCAGCCGTTTCGAACACTTCAGATAGAGCAGTTGCTTACCGTGCTCAACCCAGCGAGTCTGTCGCGGCCCTCACCTATTCGACAGAAACATAGCCAGCTGGTATCACACGGTTATATTTGTAGTATATATTATATATAGGGGCGAAGTGGGTTTCTATCAGTAGAACATAATGAGGTTCCATGGCTGATACGAACCAAGGCGACGCCCTGTAGTTGCTCAAATTCAAGCCTAGCGTTGCAGGGAGTCCTTGCGCTTCACTTCCTAGCCTGGTAGATATATCGGCGTAAGGAAGCACCGACGAGATACTTTGTAGAAATCGGGAGTGCGTGCTCTCGATTTCTATAAAGGATTTCACCAGCATACTGCCTGGAATTTCATCACTAACCTGTGGCTACACGAATCGCGCCGGTCTATATATTCTTTTCTCCTATTGTTGCAGGTGGCCGTTTGCGTGTTTTGCGTATGCTTGATGGTCAACCAGCCCGCATGCACGGCCGCACTACGAATTGAAGAAATGTCTACGATTAATAAGAATGTGGATGATCTTTTTGCGTTTTATTCAACGTAATGCTACAATACAACTGTAGCGCTACTTGCTTCGATTCACAAGCGGTGTGTTCCGGTTCAGAGGGTGCGCTGCTTCTTTAGCTTCCAGCCTTTTCTAAACGCTGCGTCATTCAGCGCTAATGCGATGTGGCGTATGCTGGTTGGTTTGTAAGAAATCTTGGGTGCGGTTGGCACTGCCAACATTGAAGTAAATTAGTTCGTCCACTGTGGAGTGTGCCGAGCAGAAAGTGCTCGACTGTCTCGAGAAACTAAGTAACATTCTAGAATTAGTAGCTCTCCCAAAGCTGTTCCGTAGCGCCAAGCCATATCATTTTGTAGTATTTGTACAACCGAGATCTCGGAGATTTTTCAGAGTCTTCCCAAGCAGTGCTCACTTTCTGTTCAGGCTAGCGCCGGAATTCTGCCTCTTTCTCATGCTGGACTTACATAAATGTCGGGGTATTCAGAAACCCTCAGTCTATGATCAGCTGTTGTGCCTCGCAGAACGATGAATCTCCTGC
>NW_013571447.1:5684-6824 GCF_000499745.2 Eimeria mitis | reverse complement strand
ACAGCAAGATATTTGTCGAAGTATTTGGGAGCTAGGAAGCAAGAGCCTGAGAGAGCGGTGGCTTGTATGGACGGGTCGCTTGTAGGGTCATTGGAGTCTCAGCAGAGCAGCAAATCTTGGGGTTTACGCCTGACCCTCCTCCACAGCTTACTGTGAAGGCAGGGTATGCATTTGACGCTTTGCAATAAAGCATATCTGAGTGACGGACGCTTCATATCACATGGCAAACCGTATGCGGGATGCAACCCTAAAACCATCAACCCTAAACATTTAGAAAGTGTGTTTGAGTGAAAGAAACCGAGTGCAAACGTCGTGTGTGCGGTCCCCGTATGTGAGAGATGGAGCCGCAAGTACGGCGATAAGCCAAGCTTTCGATAGTCACGCCCCATGATCTCACGCGTATGGCGGTAACTCACGTCGCGTATGCAGGCTGCTTCTCGTTTGTAGAGCTGTCCAAAAGAGAGCTACATTCACTTAGCAGGCTTGCAGTTCCTTGCTTTGTTTCATGACAGATGCTGGGCTGAACCCACAACGTTTATGAATGCTGTTAAATGACGAAAAAGCTCGGCAGTCGGCTCGGCATTCCTGATTCGGTGCTGCTGTCATGAAAACATGTATGACCGTAGGCGTATTGACTATATGTGTTTTCCAGTGTTTTGGGAAGATGGAATTAGCCAACAGGTCCAAGTCCAGTGTTACAAACTGGCAGAGGTACTGCGCGTGCGCAATGTATCTGTAACATGCTTGGTAGTTGCGGCTGGATACATATTGAACCGGCGCTTGGAAAGAATGGAAAGCTATAGCTATCGGACAATAGGTATCCACTCAGTGTGCAACCGACAACTCGGAGGATATCAAAAACACTCGCGGTATACGCGCACCATCTGTTGCAGTCTAATTCATTTGTACGGCGAGATACCCACCAGTCCAACGCAAACCGATGTTGGTCAACAATACTCTTTCCCTGTCTCCTTGTACTTTTAGAGCGTTTTTCCTGCACATTGTGGCGTGCTTAGCTGAATTGGCAGGCGGGGTATCTTAGTTAGAGGAACCGCTTGCTTGCCGAAGGTTGATGTAGTGAGAATTGATAGGAAAGCCCTCAGTGACCTTACTCTTTCTATTGCGTCTCTAGGCTCCAGA
>NW_013571447.1:5207-5485 GCF_000499745.2 Eimeria mitis | reverse complement strand
TGTCCTATCCTTTGGCCTTATTTGATCCTCGCGTGAAACATCAGAGTTTTTGTTCTCGGCTAGAGCATACAGATTATACAGGTCTGTTATAGCTTTCCAGTTTGTGTCATGTAGTGACCGCCGTAACATCTACAGCCAAAATATATTTTTGGATAGCCAAGTCAAAGTATCGGAATATTTCCTGTGTGGGAAAAAGCCTACTTCCAAGTGGTTTCGACAAGAAGACGCTCGTGGATGCTTGGACGAAGGGAGTGAGTCGAAGGATGTTTTGTTATGAC
>NW_013571447.1:3307-4992 GCF_000499745.2 Eimeria mitis | reverse complement strand
GCACGCCCACTGCACTGACGGCATAGGCTTCCCTTGCGCCTGCAGGCACACTACCGCGTGTTCAAGCTAGCGAAGGGCATCACTGAACTCTCACTCTACCCGCAAATATGAGGATTTTGCTTGCGCGGCTACGCCGATAGCCTGTTTCTAGAGCATGCTTGATTTTCCCTTGATTTAACCAAAGATATATTGCTCAGTAGAAGTGGTTTACGTTGGTGTCAAGGGGAGATTTTGAAATCTTACCAACAGCGAGTTCGTGAAGAGCATGCGCTCACTGTAGAGGACGGCTCTCTGCTAGCATCATGCCTTTGCCTGGTTGTGTAGAAAAAAGGGCATCAATCGGGCTTCACGAAGAACCATCTATAACGATATATTCTTCTTGGGAATGGTTTAGATACCAGCGAGAACAGAGCAAAGCCAGCTTTCGCATGCACACCGACCAACTAGGCTTATTTTGAAATCGAAATAAACTTCGGGCTGTGTAGGTGATTGGTGCATCTAGTGGCTATTCAGTGTGCATCTTTATACCGTTTGCTTCATTTTAACTGTTACACAAGGGGTCAGCACGCTCATGCAGGCGGTATGCGCCATCGAGGTGCTGCGCTAATGTGCACAGGAGCGTCTGGTCGACCTTGCCTCTCTATCCACGTGTTTAATTCGTCTAGGTAGGGATGTCAACATTGTTTGGAATGTGTTGTTACTTAAATTGGCAGGCAGGTGGTTGGTCTGAGCAGCGATCGAGCCGGCATCACATCATATCTGCACCAAGGCATCCCTACAGACCCCGCTAGTGACTGCCATTGCTACCTAACATCCTACGACAGATATAAGCGGTGTGATTCTTGGTGTGTTTGTTTTTAAATCCGCATTTAGACGCCCTCCTTGCAAAGCTTTTTGATGCGTGACTGCATCCCTGTGTGGTCTCTCGCATCTTGGATGCTCTTTTAGGCTGGAACGCAACAGCTGTCAGATGTGTTCTCTTGGCGAGTAGACATTTAATGCAACGGCTCTGCCACGGCCGTCCGATCGCTTGCTACTGCGTCTCGCGTCTAGTTGCAGGTGATCGCAGTGCATTTTTCAGGGGCGGATCATTGTGTAGCGAAGGAACAACGGCTAGCTGTAAATGTTTGGAGCTGCTATTGTTGTCATTTTAAAAACGCTGCTTTTCGTCCCACGTCCGCATAGCAGCTCGATCATTTTGACCCATGCGGATCGTGCCGTTGCCTGTTATTCTCAACCCAGCAAGTCCGTGGTGGCCCTAACTTGTCGAAGAAAACGTCGCCCATCGCGGGCCGCAGTCGCGTGGTTGCGATTGCAAAGTACATATTGAAGTATTCGGAGCGAATTGGCGTGCTCTACGAACAACGTAACGAGTTTTTAGGGCTACTGCAAGGCGGTTTTTCGCAGCTTATTCCATTTGAGCGTAGCGTTGCATTGCATCGCGGGGCGTCATTGGTACTTGTACTCGCCATCCGCGCGCAGGTATAAAGGTGCTGGTATAAATCGATAGCGCGTGCATAAGCTCACAGTCTCATAACACCGAAAATTTGGTCATGAACAAGGGAGAATTTGATCAATGACAGGAAATGTCTAGTTTATACTATTCCGGTGGCTGGAATCCTTGATAGACCACCAGTTTGCTTGTACAATCGTGCTACTTGCTAACGAGTTGTCTATACTGGATC
>NW_013571447.1:2694-3207 GCF_000499745.2 Eimeria mitis | reverse complement strand
ATTGAAGTATTCGGAGCGAAGTGGCGTGCTCCACGAACAACGTAACGAGTTTTTAGGGCTACTGCAAGGCGGTGTTTCGCAGCTTATTCCATTTGAGCTTTGCGTTGCATTGCATCGCAGGGCGTCATTGGTACAACTCGCCATCCGCGCGCATGGATAAAGGTGCTGGTATAAATCGATAGCGCGTGCATAGGCGCACAGTCTCATAACACCGAAAATTTGGTCATGAACAAGGGGGAATTTGATCAATGACGAACGTCACGATAGGAAATGTCTAGTTTATACTATTGCGGTGGCTGGAATTCTTGATAGACTACCAGTTTGCTTGTACAATCGTGCTACTTGCTAACGAATTGTCTATACTGGATTAAAACATTGAAGTATTGTTTGCTTCTGTGACGTACCCAATTATGCAGTAGTACCTTATGAGCACTGACGATTTCGAGCAGCACGCGGTATGTTCCGATTTAGAGGGTGCGCTGCTGCCTTAGCGGAGCAAGCAATGCACGTTCC
>NW_013571447.1:1678-2594 GCF_000499745.2 Eimeria mitis | reverse complement strand
ATGTTCCGATTTAGAGGGTGCGCTGCTGCCTTAGCGGAGCAAGCATTGCACGTTCTCCTACGCGCTGCGGCAATTTGGCAGTGCTAGCATCAAGTTTGTGTAGCCTAATTTGTACGAAATATTGCCTGAGGCTCACTCTGGCAATGTCTTCAATTAATAAGTCCATCCTACATTTGCGAAGCATGGGTCTCGAACACGACGTGCTTGCCTCCTCGAGGACTTAATGAAATGCCAGAGTTGATATGCATTACAAAGCAGAGCACAATTTGACTGTTCATGATACTCAGTATTTAAACCTAACGCCGTGTAGCGTTCGCTTCATCGGCCAGGTCCTGCGGATGCTTTCCGAGTATTCTCAAACCGGACTTTTTTGTTGTTATAACGAACGCTGGAAGTCCTTTCTTTCCGCATGCAAGACGCGCACGTGTGGATTAGCATGAATAAGCCTCCTGTGTGGGTTCAGATGCTGTTTCTCTCTACAGAGTGAACCCACTTGTCGTGGTTACACGGATTGCAAGTGAAACCCTGCCAGGTATAAGCGCTCGCCCCTGCAGTTCATTGCGTCCCGGCAAATGTCACCGAACTCCGCTTGCACTTGAGTAGCCATATGGAAGCATATGAGGTTTCTGGGCGCCTCCTCACCAATACGCCGTAGATTGTGCCGTCCCTTCGCTTCTGCCGGGTGCGGGCAGAGCTCTGTCATGACGCTGCAAAACATACCATCTTTAGTTTCGCTAGTCATATGTTGCACTGGGACCCTGTTCCGCATGGGGAGGTATTTTGCGCATAACTACTGGCTGAGCTTCAGAAAGTAAGTCATTACATTCTTTCATTCAGATCGAGTTTGAGTGTCATGCTAGCTACGCCAAACTCCGTGCAACCCGATAGAATAAAACAGGGTTCCGAATCATGCTTT
>NW_013571447.1:0-1578 GCF_000499745.2 Eimeria mitis | reverse complement strand
CTTCATTCCCGGGCAAATCCTCTAAAAGAACTGCCGTCAACAACGGGGTAGTTGCTTTGTGCCTGCGAACGCGGTTCCACGTGAAAAAAAAGGGAAAGAAAAATAAGTTATTATGTGGACATGGGACAATGGCTTTGCGGGCCTTGATGCACTTTGCGATGTTGGGAAGTGTTTATTGGCACACGGTCGGTAGCCGCAGAGTTGTAGCTATACAGGATGTGTTTTGCATGCAACATGCCATCAGATAAACAAAAATATTTGAAGTATCAGAGACACTTTCACCTCTCCTTACTTATTCAGGTTTAGATGCATGGCATTAGAGACTGTTCTGTGGAGGAGGTTTCGGCTCAATTGCTGGAGCGTTACGTTGTGTGTAAGCCGTTCATTCGAACACGATCCGCAATGCGCTGACAACTTTGGGTTTTGTGACAACATGGCAATATAGAGCAGATTTTTAAATTAGTTCTGTTGCCCACATAAGCATATTTTAAGCTTTATCGGGAGTCAAGCTTTTGC
This sequence comes from Eimeria mitis, assembly GCF_000499745.2. Taxonomy (NCBI): domain Eukaryota; phylum Apicomplexa; class Conoidasida; order Eucoccidiorida; family Eimeriidae; genus Eimeria; species Eimeria mitis. The sequence goes on along the minus strand of NW_013571447.1, from coordinate 1,062 downwards.
ACACGTTTCTATCTCGGCTCGACGGAATTTACTTAATCTTCCTGTTTTCTACATGTAGCCGTGATTCCACAATGAGATGCAGTCCCTTTCCACCAGGGTGAAGCCTGGTGCATGACACACTGTAGTACCCTCAGAACATCCCACATCCTTTCCATTTGCAGTAAGTACGTTACTTGGTTGACTAGGAGCGCTCCTGCGCTACTTCAACCTCTTGCCGCATACCTACTACATAAGCCTAGAACAATGACAATACTTCAACCAGCTGTCGTTGGCTTCCACTATTTTATTACACCTAGAGAAACCCTAAATCTCGTCATATTTTTTTGCAAAGCGTTGTATCCCGCATGGGTCTTAACCGCTTGGTGTGTCCGGCATAGGTTTGGGCTGCAGGGCCCTAGGGTTTATGGACCAAGTTTGTAGGGTTTAAGGTTGAAGGGTTTAAGCTTCAGGGTCATAGAATTTAGACGCTTCGGGTCTAGCGTTTAAATGTTGTGGCTTAATCGTATTTACTTTCGGATAACAACTTCACAGAAGATATCAAACATGACTTTAGGTTGTGCGTACCACGCACTTCCTAGGCACAACGTGATTAATGCATGGGCTAGCAGCAATTACTGTAAGAATGGTGTCAGTAGCGTCTGGCGTGGGGTGGATCTCCCTGCTTGTTGGTTCGCCGAGTCTCCGTAACGGCTAATATACATACCCCCAGCATGTGGAGGGCCACCGAACTAATATGGGGAGCGCAAGAACCGAATCGAATACGCTTCGATGCCTTCTTTAATACACCGAGGAGAGCGCGCGATATTTGTGGGCCGTATTTCTCTGCCAATACATAAACAGACAACTATGTGAGGGCTTTGCTGGGTTCGCCATGCCTCGCCGCTAAGGTAGAGTTTCACCGACAAGCGTGGCCTGCTCTCCATTGCGCCACTGTACGCAAATGGAAGCGCGCAGAGGCATAAACCGAAGACAATCCTGTTGCCGTCATGTCCAAAGAAACGCCACCGATGCGAGACGGCGCAACCTAGATTGCGTTGAAGTCCAGTGATAAATTTCGTATAA
>NW_013571446.1:23047-23266 GCF_000499745.2 Eimeria mitis | reverse complement strand
GGTGTTCGCGAACAGGGTGAAGGGACCAAGCATACTTTCTGGTGCATGGCACTATCCCAAATCGAAGCTTGCTAATACTTCCAACAGCTCCGGTGCCCACAGTTGACTGGCCAACAACACAAATCAGGGGCAAGCGAGGGCCACCAAAACCCACCTGGTTGCAGGATGCGAGTGCACGGCTTAAGTTGGCTGGATGTTGCCCCTGAACTGGTGCGACGC
>NW_013571446.1:16645-22947 GCF_000499745.2 Eimeria mitis | reverse complement strand
CGGTGCCCACAGTTGACTGGCCAACAACACAAATCAGGGGCAAGCGAGGGCCACCAAAACCCACCTGGTTTCAGGATGCGAGTGCACGGCTTAAGTTGGCTGGATGTTGCCCCTGAACTGGTGCGACGCTGTCAGCTTTATCTTCGAGTCTACGCCGCTTCGTCCTCTCGGATAAACACGCGCTTAACCGAAATAAAGAGAAAGCGTACCGCCTGTTTCACGTAGCTCATGGGCTTCGCAATTGTATCGCATGTCTTCCACCCATCCGCTATGCATTCGAGGCGACAAACCACTGATCTCATGGGCTTCGCAATTGCATCGCCTGTCTTCCACCCGTCAGCTACGCATTCAAGGCGGCAAACCACTGATTTCGCGTGTGATGGTGCAAGCGGGCACTCCCAAAGAAAGCATGTAGTTGGCTAGGCCAGTAAAGCGCTGCATTTTTGTGGGTTGTAAGCAGACAAGGAGGTGAACCTGCTCGAGTCTTCCTGCACGTCCGCTCGTAGAATGTACTATTAAACCCGCTGCCGCAGCCCCCGCCATACTCACCGTCTGGATATCAAGCTTACTACCTGATTCGTAACGCTCCAATACAGCAGGACGGTACCAAACCTGCATTCACCAGAGCCTCACCGATTGCACTCCCAAGCATGCATCATGGATAAATCTGTGCGGGAGAAGTTCCTGCAACTGAGAAGTTGCAGGACCTTCTCGGCGGACAGCGTGCCGATCACAGGAATCACAGTCCAACGCAAGCGAGCACGCTACAATAAATCCGTACGCTTTTTGCAACCTTCAAAAATACGACTTCTTGCATCCTACATTTGGATATGCGCGTACCTTCTGACTCCCAAAGTTCAGAGTCTGCCTCATCATGCGTGCGATCATTTTCATCAGTCATGTCGCCGTCAAACATGTCTAGTGGCAGACATGCAACATACAAAACTGACGAGCCGGAAGTTGCGGGCTCACATCGTTAGTGCGACTCAAATTGCCCATGCACCAGTGCGACACTGACGATTTTACCCTGAGATTCTCGCGATGACTTCTTTGTCTCGTACATAACTGCGCTTGAGCATAATGAACAGCGTACCGCCTTTTCGTTGTAACGTTTGGGTCTCGCAGTTTTATCGCCTGCTGTACATGAATCAGCTATGCATTCGCTCCGATTTACTGATATCGCGGAAACAACGTGTGGAGCGAGAATTTACCACCCTCCAAGAAAGTAACTTAGCTGGGGAGGTCAGTAACGCGCTGCAGATTAGCTGGCTGTAGATGGGTGAGCAGGTGAACCTGTTCCAGCACTTCTGTGCATCCACCCGTAAAGGGTAGTATCCAACCGCCTGCCACAGAAACCTACACACAAGCGATCTGATAACCAAAAATTGTATCCTACACTAGATATATGCGTACCTTCTGACTCCCGAAGCTCAGAGTCTGCCGCATCACCTTGCTTGCGATCACTTTCACCAGCCAGGTTGTCGACAAACAGGTTCATCGGCTAACAACGGAGGTCAAAAGCCGACGAGCCGGACGGCGCAAGTGCGCATATTTAGTGGGCTCCGATTATCCTTTGCACAGGTATGACGCTGACGACGTTATCTTGGGATTTCAACTACCTCCTCCTTGTATTGAAAAGAACTGCTCCTAAGCATAATAAAAGGTGGGAGCGTACAGGCTTTTTCACGTAGCGCAAAGGCCTCGAAAGTTTATCGCATGCTTTACACCCACTAACTACGCATTCGATACGTCAAACCGCTGATGCGTGCTGCGGGTAAGCTAGCTGTAAACGCGTCAGGTGATGAGCCTACTCCCGCCTGCCCGCGCTTCCACCGGCGGCGCGTAATCTTCAGCTTGCTGCAGCAGCGCCCTACATACTACCGATTTGAGAGAAAGCTTACTGTCTGATTTATGACGTTCCAATACAGCAAGTGTGCGCTAATTACTGACCCTCTCTTGCGCTCATGTGTCCGGCCCTGGCTTCGGCAGTGGGTGACAAAAAGCATTCCCAAGCATATAGCCCCAACAGCAGAACAACAACAAGGAGGTGTATTCTGCAGCTGCCCAGTGCTCTTTCCCAAGGAGGGGGGCACCAGAGTCACAATACAAAGCAAGAAAACACCCTACAACAAATCTGTAGGTTATTGGCAACCTTTAGAACCACGACGTAGTGTATGCTCCATTGTATATGCGCCTAAGCTCTGATCCCCGGCGTCCAGATTTTGCCTCCTTGCGCCCATGACCCCGTTTGCCGACCAGGTCCCCGCCAAAATTTGCTTCACACCAACGCCGTCTCGGGCAGCAGCAAACGACGAATCCGTTTAGGATACGCTTCATTAAGTGTTTCATAAAGCTTTAGACCATTCCAACAATGAAAGAGTGTTCAATTTCGGCGATCCGCGCAGCAGCCTTTCCCAGACCAAAGGCTCGCAAACTAGTATTGTATATGCCGTGCTGATTGCTTACGCCAACTTGCTCGCACAGGACATCCATGTACCGTCGAACTGCAGACACGCACCTTCTGCGCCAGCTGCTCTCCCGTCACCTACAGAAAGTTTACAACATGTACAGGTGGCAGCCACCGATATATCAGCGAATAACAAACATGCGCAATATGTGGGAGGGTATTGTAGCAGATGTTCAGTGCATGTCGACAGTCCAGATGCTCTTCATGCACAAATACGCACTCACAAGACAGCATTGACTATTCGATCCGCGCTGACGACAATGACACCACATCGACTTGCGGAGATGCTAGCAATCCCCTACGTGGCGGCTTATCACCGCAAGGGTTTCCCTGAGAGAGTAGGGGGGAATCAAAAGGCGTGTTGCCACCACTCGCTTCGAATAAAAAAGAGGCTTTATTACATCCGCCGTGAAAAACTCGGGTACTCAAACTGCTCCTGAAGCGCTGTTCTTCTGCTAAAGTTACGAATCAAATATACTGCCTTAAGCGGCGAGTTAAAAACCTTAAGTAGTTGCATCCTCAAGGGAACAGAAAACTCTGCAATTTACGAAACCCACGAGTAGAACTTCTGCTTACTGTCACCAGTCCACTTGCAGGACCCTCAAACCTGGCCCTCCAGACGAATACACATTTGCTTTGAGCGTAAGGTTGGAGGAATGTGCTAGCGCATGACTGGCCATAGTCTGCGCATAACGCGCATTGCCTGTCACGCGATGCAACCGTGGTGCCACAATGCCATCCCGTTGAGCACTGAGGCATCAATCAACTTAGGTGCCAGCATGCCATAATTGTTACTAGAAAGCAATTTATAACAAACGACAAAAATCAGCTTTGGAGACCTGTAGCCTAGACGCAAAAACTGAGCCTGTCAGATGCTTTGTACCGTTCTCCGTCAGTTCCGTATCTCTTTAAAGAATTCGTCATGTCAATTGCCCCAACGTATAGACGGTCTACGTAGTTAAAATAACACGGACACGGCTTGATAGCTGAGACTTCCAGTATGCCTGAAGGTGGAAAGCGCCCGTAGGGAGGTGTCAAAACTCCAAAACGCCCAAATGGTATTTTTGTACTCCTTAAGCGTATTTTACATCCCTGTTACAGACTGAACCAATGCACATGATACCGGCAGTCGACGTTCCCGCAATATGTTGCTATAATCCTCGACGCATCTACGTACAGGCACATACTAGCATCAAGCTTGAAAATACTCTCACCGCCTATGCTGGAGTGCTGAGTAGCCTCCGTACCACCTGTTGCGTTGTAGATCTGGCTCGCACTGCTCTTCTTATGTAATGTGTTTTGCATGCTGGAGTTTAAGCACAATCTCAAAACAACAGGAGAACGTCCATGCCTGCTTTCAAGAGAAGAGAATCCCACCGCTTGCTTGCTGGCACAGTGAAATGCATCGAATATCGTTGCCACCTCTCTTTGCAGGCGGTGGGTGTGTAAAGTAGCTAGTATACGTACTGCCTGATCGACAATGTTGTTGTTACGCTAAGCAAACCCGTGCTCTGATGACAGCTCCCAACTCTTCAAATATCAGTATTCACTATCCGCAGTCTTAACCGAGCTGAAAGGGACGGATGATATGAGGCAGCATCGGCAAGTGCTGCTCCTAGTCTTCACCTGGCGCCGTAAGTCACCGTCTTGAATGCCTGACACAACCCAATTCTATTAAGAGTCTTTCGCATGTCTGTTAAACTCCACGTTTATTTCTAAGCACAGCCGGTGAAGCCGACACAGAGAACGAGCTTACTTCCTGATGCAGAAGAGGCTCTAACTGATACTGTTGGCGCGTGGTTATCTGACGTCTACGACTCTCATCAAGGTAACTCTTGAATGATCATGCACAGTCCTATACAAGCATTCCTAAAGCTTAACGTCCGTCTTGCGGACGGTACATTACCCTTCGCTTGCAGTTCTGATAGCCCTTCGCAATTTATGTCCGTGTATAGTAGCTAGTATACGTACTGCCTAATCAACCGAATTGTTGTAACGCTAAACAAGCCCGTGCTCTGATGACAGCTTCGAACTGTCCAAATACCCCTGGAGCATTGGTAAGTGGTTCAAAGCAAGGGCTTACTCGCTGAGGCACGGGATTTTCGTGTCACCGCCGTGCTACCTAGTTTTTATCCGACACTTACTATCGTCATTGTCACTATTCGCAATCCATAGTCTTAACCTAGCTGCAAGGGACGGATGATATGAGGCAGCATGGGCAAGTGCTGCTCCTAGTCTTCACCTGGCGCCGTAAGTCACCGTCTTGAATGCCTGACACAACCCAATTCTATCAAAATTCTTTCGCATGTTTGTTAAACTCCACGTTTATTTCTAAGCACAGCCGGTGAAATCAACACAGAGAACGAGCTTACTCTCTGATGCAGAAGAGTGTCTAGCTGATACTGTTGGCGCGTGGTTAGGTTATCTGACGTCTACGACTCTCATCAAGGTAACTCTTGAATGATCATGCACAGTCCTATACGAGCACTCCTAAAGCTTAAAAACACCCCTTGAGGACAGCATCAATGCCACCGTCTGCAGCCGAAAGGACTACCGTTTCGTTTTTAATTCCAGTCTTTTCGGCGCTTGCTGAGTACCTCCAATATGATGCATCATTTTTTCTGCTCACAGCCTGAAACGCGGTACGTTTGCGCCGTCAATGCAGATGCTCTTTTTGTATCCGTTTTCCCATCTCCTGCAATCGCGCAATTGCACAGGCTGACTATCCAGAAAGCAATCACAGCCGTAGCAAAAAAGAAAACACAAGCGTGTGCTGATGCGAGATGATTGGAATTTCTGGATATCTTGTGCGTTAGTTTTCGGGGACTGTGTCAAACATACAGCCTGATGGACAGAGCGCCGAAATTTGCACAATTTACAACACCGCTCGCCAGTCTACCGTTTTTCCCCAAGTGATCTGCTGGAATGCAAGCGCAGCGGTAAACAGGAAAAAAACATCGCGCTTAGAACATATGGCGAAAAGTCGTCTGGAATAGTTCACTTTCGTTGGTTAAGCGGCCAAAAGCTGAAATTGGCCCACGCCTGCGCTGGAGATTCTTAGCATTCAGTTGCCTCCAAACAGGTGTTCGACCGGGTAGTCTGGACCGCAAGCGTACTCTCTAATTCACGGCACATTTGCTATGCTTAAACACTTGCTCGCGTCCTGCTTATCAAACGCAACTTGGTTAGCATGCGCAGTATAGCTGGAAAGCTGTATGGCAGCCACGAAACACGTTCACAGAAGCAGACACCTCCTGTACGTGTTACGGCAGAGTTCCGTATGTACTGCAACTAGCGCACCCGAAGTTTCTTTGTTCCAGGAGCCTCGCTGAGCCTGCATATTCTCCAGAGTGCACCTGCAAATTTCCGAAACTGCGGCGTACTTTCTGATATGTAACAATCCTAAAGAGGCACTGCGGATGTTTCCCTTCTGTGTTTTCAGCCTACGATCCGTGGCGGATGCATACGTACGGAGCGCAAATCAGACACATCAACTAATCTGCAACTCTGGGTACAGGAATAGAAAGAATCTTATGAGACGAGCCTTGCAGAGATTGCCAAACGATGGCTGGCGCAATCGAGACAGTTAAACACTTCTAGGCAACACATAGAAAGCACCCATCATAACAGCCTCAGAAAAAAGAAAGTCAAAGCTTCAGTAGGCGTGCTGAGCGCACTGCCTGAAGAATAACACTTGGAGATTGCACTTGAGCGCAGTCTTCAACTATGCCAGCTCTTTGTCCGTCAGCCACAACTCCGTGACTTATGCTCGCTGCCATACAATGCCCGGCTATAATGGAAGGGCAATAACCACAGAATAGAGGCCAGGGAAATT
>NW_013571446.1:11201-16545 GCF_000499745.2 Eimeria mitis | reverse complement strand
GTGGTGCTCCAGGCGCACAGGAAGAGCACAATAGTTCGAATATGGGACAAACGCACAGTCTGACCAGTGATAATCCATTTAAAAGGCAGGACTAGCCCTTAAGGGTAGTCTTGATGAATATTGCACCTGGAAGGCGCGGATGCATCTTATCCAACGTATGGGAATTGCTTCACTTCTTTGCTCAAACAACACAACACCGCCATCAGGCTACTTCAAACTCAGGAGTACTCCAGCGGAATCCACGGTTGGATCCATTCATCAGCTGCGCCACCTGCTGGAAAACATACTTCCTGATGCGTATCATCCGTTTATTGCCAGCAAGCAGGCTTGCGTCTCACTCCTCCTACACGCTAACGCGAACGCATTCGACTTACTTGACCGAAGGCGAACTCAACTCACGTTAACAAATTGTCTGCATGTAGGACGCAACGGGTCGACATTTGATTCGTCTCGATTTCTAGCTGGCGCATACGCCACATTCTTGAACTCTGAGACGCGTGTCGAAGAAAGGCAGCCCACTCTACTGCCTCCTCAGTACTTTGCGCCAAAATAGAGTACTGCCCCATTTGTGCTACAGTTTTAAGGCTACAAGTGTTGCGCGAAAATTTGGCCCAGAGATATCTTACTGCCTGACGCATGGGGTTCACTAGGAAGCGCAGTATATGCTAATTCTTCATCTTTGAGACATCCATGCTGGAACGGCGTTCACACTGACGGTCAAAAACAGCGTGGCACATAAATTCCTTACTAAGAGGGCAGGATTGGGAGATCTCTAACGGCAAAGTCTTTAAAGCATCCTATATGGACCGACGCACGTGTGCAGGGAGTCGCTTGCACCTTACCTGGTATGCGAAACAGTGCTCAAAGATGTCATGTGGATGTCAAACATACATCCTAATGCATTGCACAAACTCAAGCACTCAGACATACGGCCCCTCTATATGTTGATTATATGCTGGCAACAAATACGAAATATGACCGGCCTCAAGCGCAGACGAAACCAAATGGCTCCAACGAACGTTGCGCCTAGGAGGCAAGAGCACTTTTTCTTAATCAGTCAGCAGTTAAATCTATAGATGCTCAATGCTGTATAACACTTCGGTAGAGTCACATGTGGGACCTGAATGCTTCAATTGTTTTCGAAGCAACATGTCTGTCCATGCAACAGCATGCACGCTTACTGCCTGATGCACAACTCTCCCGATGTGTCAAAACGCAAACCGTTTGCTATACTGTTAGATACGCCTTCGTGGCCTGGAGAATCTTTTTTTTGTGCAATATCAAGGACATGCCTCACAAGCATGAACAAGCAAGACACTTCCTTGTCAAATCAACTATGCAAAACAGAACACTGCTTGTCAACGTAGGAGCTCTCAGGTGGGTGCAAGTTACGAATCAGGCTTACCGCCTGGCGATGGACAGTCCACTTCCATAACAACTGTTGCTGCGTTCTGTTTGTCAGTCACAGCTTTGCACGGTATGCCCAAGGTATATGACTAAATTGCATGACTTTTTTCCACGGCAAACCGGAAAACAGTAGGCAACGAAATTGTGGCAGCATCTTCTCATTTCAATGTTTCCGCCAAAAAAAATCATCTTACAATTTTAAAATCCTGCATGCCTGCGACACTGTGTTTTTGATGTACGCAGTCTAGAAGTGAAGCATACTGCCTGACGCATCACGAAACATGCAGACTAAGTTGTCCGTTGCAACCCCGTTGCAGTCCATGAAAATCCATGCAGAACTCTTCGCTTGGAAGAGGAAACCAAAAGCGTGGTCAGGGAGGAGGATTTTCAAGAAGAGCGCACCCTCGAAAGATGAATTAGTGAAGAGCTGACCCTAAGCAGTGTGGTCTCTCTTGCGCGCGAAGCAACCCAACATTTCGGCCAGATTACGAACTTCCCACACGTAACTGGCTGCGTCCAAAACACTTAATATGCCAGGACATGAAGCGTACCGCCTGACGCAAACGTCTTCCATACCGTCCCCACTGTACCTCTGATCTTCCTACGTGAGCCCCAAATCTGCTCCATATTCAAGTGTTTTGACAACGTACAGGCGCTGTTGTGAATGTCTAATCAATGCATACAGCGTATGAGGGAGGTTTAACAGAAGCACTCTAATCCCATTTTACCTTTTTAAAGGTACGCTAAACGTTTTCCCGCACTGACGCACTCCTAGAACGAAGCTCTGCCAAAATTCTTACTCTAAACGTAAAGCGTACCTCCTGTTGTATGGCATTCCACGCAACCCAGGTGCATACCGGCGAGTGAGGCATACGCAACGCTTCCGTCGCCCATATTCAACTATTTCGCAAGCGTAATTATAAGGGAGTAGTTCCACCAGGCCTGCCTAGATGTGCGTTGCATGCGCTATGTCATAAAGTTGAGGCCATCAATGTTTTCAAGCGGGAACGATTCCGACATGGAATGAGAAACAGGTGGCTGCATCTGATCATGAAACAACTTGTGAAATAGAGGGCGCCTTCACATTTAGAAATCAAGCCTACCGCCTGATGCGTCCCATTATTTTCGGCTCGATGGACGCTTTGCCCCAATTCAGCAGAAAAGCGTTGCTCCCGCTACCTCAACTTGCCAGCCAAAGTGCAGACACACTCGCAAGCACGCACTACGAATGAATGCCCCATCTAGTATAAGCAGAACCACCCGCTCTCCAGTATAAGCTGTCCACGGCACCCACACATTTTCGTGGGGAGGGAACAAAGTTCAAGGCTTTCGGATGTCCCCGAAGAGCTGATTTTGGGTCCCCCCGAGAGCGCAGCCGCACTAACTGGTTGGTAGGAAAGGCTGGCTGCCACACTTGAACAAGGTGCTCTACTATCCAGCCGCTCCTCTAGATAACGAATGAACTGATCTGCCGAAAACATCCGTTAGCAGCCATTCGATCTCGTATGGCATGAATCTGCTGGGGCTCAGTATGCTGCGTTACTGCGCAATAGCCAATGGAATAATCTCCAGTTTCTTATCTCGTTTCCAAATAAGCACTTGAAAGGATTTCAAGTTCTTGCGTACTGCCTGTGAGATGCTCGACTATATTCTTATCAACATATGCGCCTGCTCACCATTTTTAAGCCAAGATCCCACTTTCTCAGCAAAGTGAATTTGCCGCGCAAGGCTACACCTTTTGCATACTTGACCTTTAGCAGACGATATACGCAAATCTTGCCAATGAAAACACTCGCATAGCAAGCTTTGCTATCTGTCGGCTGTTCACTGAAAGGCTGCTAAGCGTGCTACGCACTCATCAAGGTCACGTAAATTTGGCGGCTCCCAGGATGTCAGGACTGCGAAGATCTAGGCACCACCAGGTATGCATGCGGATATTACTAGGCAAGATTATTACATTTTCAGTCGGGCAAAACGGACTTTCTGCAATATGAATGTGAGCCAATGGTCGAGCTTCGCTACAGCAGTGAAGCCATGGCTGCAAGCACGGTCTGTCTCTAGACAGTTTTAGCTACTAAGGTTATAAACCACGTACTTTCCTCCATAGTTGGGCATGAATCACTAGGTGTATTCCTAGTAAGCTTAGCAACATTCCGAAAAAGTCTCTCTGCTGCACAGTAATGGAGAGTCAAAGGCAGCCCCCTAGGCACTTTGGGCGCCGACAAAGCAAGACAAAAGCGTTCTAGGCGACTCACCAACAAGGTACCCTTTTGATCATACTTTGTATCGCAAATTAGAGAGAGTTTGCAATCAGGACAGTTCCGAATACTTCGTTAAGCACAAGTAATGAGATGATACCCAGAATGCACGTACCTGAACATTTTGCACCACAGTCTCGTCCGTTCGCATGCATTCCGCCACCAGGAACTGTGTACTTCATTACTTATTTAAGCTAAGCACACATATGGTACGTTACTGGAAATCCAAAATCATTATCGTATGCTGAGGAAGATGTGCCGAAGTGCTGAGACTGAAAATGCGAGACTGCATCTTCAGCGAACGTTGCAGAATACCGAGCGAGCAACCACAAGCCAACTGCAGGGATGCGATTACCAAATTGGCTCGGCTCGACCGCGCAGCAATCCAGAGCAAATTAACGCACCAACGGATTCCGTTTCCAATTTTCGCTACATTACCACTTTCACACATTCCAATCGGTGCATTATATCTCTGCGTGCACATACAACATTTTACATCACAGCGCTTGATGCCTACTAACTGTGTAAGAAAGCACCCAGTTCAACTTGCCTCTTGCGAGTCACTCCCCGTGATTGCAGCATCATGCATCTATGGAGGAACATTGAACAGAATCAAGGGCAATCCGACGTCTTTATTCCACTACTAATATCAGGTGACTCGTGGCAAACGCACTTGCTGTGTTGGGAGCGCCTCGATTTGCGAGGCGATTTCTTCTAAAAGGATCCCTTGCTGCAATGGAGCACTCTCGAGATAGTTTCTATCAGCACCGATTTCTGCCTAGGTTATCTTTTACCTGTCAAGTCCCATTTGCCTGACTTGGCACACTACTCTCATTACCCGCACTCAACGACCTCCCACATTGAAGGCAATATAAATCTACAAACGAAACAATGTGCCGTTGGAAGAAAGTTCATTACGTTATACAAGATGCCCAAGATTGCCCAGTGCATTGCTGTGCAGAATCGCATTTCTTCTACCCAGTGCGACAGCCCTGACTGATCCTCCCTGGAAACGGAACCACAGAAATTTGGAATTTTATGCCGAAACCAGTGTACAGCATGGCATTGCAAACGTGACAATTTGGCATTCCCTCAATTTCGCTGTTGCGGCGGTTAAGGTTCCTCGAAACTCGGCAATCTCTGCCACCTCCGGAGACAAGAAAATACAACCTGCTAAATCTGGTAATAACGAACGGCGTATGCTTGTGGGTCAAACAGATATTTTCATACCGTGCAGTATCTGGAACGTACAGCCTGTCCAAGCGACGAGATTTGACGAGTTCTGGTGCATACATTTTTGCTCTAATTCAGGAGATGCATGCCGCGTCGTCCACCTGCAGGCTTCCAAAGTACGGCGCAGTTTATTGGTTGTATTGAGGGCCGCCTTCAGCTTAACCGAATGCGTACTTCCTGCACCGCCGTAAGTGCGTGATGAGTGGAGCAGTCGCCATCGGTCTACACAACCAGCAATATAAGATCTCTTGCTACCATGAGTCATATATTTCCACCGCTGCCGGTGGCGGCCTAACCTGGTTCTTTAGGGGAAGGGCTTATTAATCTGATTCAAAACACCACTCAGCGTACCTACAGGTAACAACATGCCGCAAACAAATTCTACAGTTGATACATGCTGCAGGATGCCCACATGTTGTGGAGTAGACCATTCCAAGGAAACACTC
>NW_013571446.1:8203-11173 GCF_000499745.2 Eimeria mitis | reverse complement strand
CAAGGTGCTCTGCTAGACCGTTTACTAGACTCGCGCGAGCGGCATTCTATCTCAGCTGCTAGTGCCTTCAAAAAATCCATTTAGAGCAGCTTTAGAGCTATAGTGTCGATATCCAAGAAGAAATGCCTTCACGTTGGACCCAAAAACGATTTGAGAATCATCTGCGTTAGGTACCTCAGTTTGCAAAAGCTTTCTCCGCCTTGGCGCAACAACTTCACTAAGAGTCAGGTGCCAGGTGATACGGTAATAACCTAAATGCCACACCTCCACTACCTAATATGCAACTTTAGCCATTACTCGCTTGATAATTTGCAGTGCTCCATTGCATGTTGGGCCTGTAGCATACTTCCTGTATAGATGGCGTGCAGCGCGACTTCGTTCTAAGCAGCACCTGTTTCTTGCGCTGCTCAATATTCATTCTTTAAGCGACAAACTCGCCAGGAATAATCACGACGCCTACGCCGATAGAGGTGTTATATAGTACGCTTAAAGCTCCCAGTCACAATTAATGCGAGTCGTTACTTGAACATACTGTCTGCACCATCATAACCGTGTACTACATCTTACAAAGATGAACCCGCATGTATAGGAAAAGTCCTGAAAGGAACGGCATTACCAGGCATTTGTGGTGATTCGCCCACTTGGTGCAAACGTTGATGCCATACTTCCAGTATTGACATTGGCGAGAATCCATTCACATAATCTGGCTCCCAGCGGCAAAGCACTATCAACCTCACTCGAACTGCCAACGGCAAAAACCACACGCAACGGCATACAACTATCCGACATTTAAATTAATTTTCAAATATTGGAAGCTCGCACGCGTCCTGGTGCACTGTTTCATGCACACGCGAACGCTAGAGCTGCTGGGAGCGTTCCAGTACAAGAGTGCAGAGTCACGCGTGCCAATCCATACGCCATTCCTGACCACAATCTTTGGCATCCAAGGTATCAGATGCAAAACAGAACGACAAAACGGCAGCACTGTGTCGGACAAGCGCGCAACCTTCAGTCTGGGCACTGCGGTGATTCCCCACACATGTAGTACACACCTGTGGAGATGGAGAAAGTAGGCGTTTTCCTGAGCTGCTGCGAACGAGCTAATCTTCCAGTTACAGGAAGATGCGCCGTGGTTGCCGTATGATGCGTCATGGACTACCTTTCAAATATCCTCAAATGCCAGACAGCCTGATACTTTGCAGTCCTCAGATAAAGTCAATTCTCTCCCGTACACCATGCCTACTTTCTGTGTAAAATTACGTTATATCGTAAGACACCATGCTAACACGTAGGTTACAGACTCTCCATATACCGGCATTGCTTTGTGGTGCCCGACAGAACGAATACGCCAACATCGTGGCCCTTTTCGCAACTAAAGCTAGCACCCGCCTAACCAAAAACGCACTTGCTGTAATATTAATGCCGTGCGCTGAATGCCGCGAAATGTTTCCCGCTTATGAAAGAAAAATGCAACAGGAAATTGCTTTACGTGGCAATCGTAGCGAGGATGCCCTATTTCCTGCTCTGTCAATGACGACGAATCCTTTACCGCGTGTGGCTCCTAGCGGCAAAGGTCCGTCTGTCTCTCTCGGGAGACCAGTGGCAGTACGGGCAAAGGACGGCACACCACTATTCAGCGTTGGTTCTGCAAATCACAGAAACTCGTGCGTGCTCTGGTTCACCGTCCCATGCATTCGGGTGTGCTCGAGGCACTGCTACTTCATGCTGCAGGACCACGTTTGCCACTGCTTACCCCACGCCCAAACGCGATTATATATATACGCCCTTCTCATATTCCGTAAAATTATTTGTTAGTCTCATAAAAATTAGAATAGCCGTTTCCTTCCCGAAAAGCGGATGTCTAACCTTCAACAGGCCAACGCATGAGACATGAGCTCGCGGCATCCAACCACTCGCTGTCATCATTGTGCCACAATACGTACTTCCTGTTGAAAGCGGCTTCGAGTGCGACGCTGTGTACGGTTGTCAGCCCCATTGATGCGCGTCTACCCTCACGTTCACTGTAGGCTCTTCAGGCCGTCCTAGACGACCCATATTCAATTACGGGTGACTAAACCAGCAACTCAGTAACCAATTGACTTTTATCGGCCTCGCGGTGCAACGGCAGTCATGCAACACAAGGGCTTTCAGGGATCGCAGGCAGGAATCTGACGCCTTCCCTGTCCTGAGCTTCAAACTGTGTTGACGTTCACACTCCCGCAAGTACTGCCATCAAATACAATATCTCATGCATACCTCCTGTGGAACAGCATGTCCCAACGGATGTCAGTCTAGATTGAAACGCCTGTTCAATATTTACCAGTCTGAAATACGCGAGTCGTGGATTTCCCATGTATTCGCGCAACGCGGAAACCTACTGGGCCACTAAGCTCCTCAGTTATCGTAAACATGAACCGGCGCTTATAAAACTGCACGTTATGTATCTGGCATCCATCAATTGTCACTGCGGAGGCAGTTCACCTGCTTGATTCGTAAGCAACTGGGTAAAGCTTTACAGGGCACTGAAAGCAGATAGTTATCTGTTGCAGTATTGCTGGTCCAGAAGAGTAATGATGACCTGTGCTCTTCGTTATCTGCAGTAGGCGTTAGACGGATGACGCGCAAGTGGAAAAGGCCCGACTGCGACTATTGTACAAGCCCACGCGGTAACTCTGAGGGTGCGCAATTAGAGCTCTGTGTGAGGTCTGTCACACACCAACAAGCGAATCCATGCCTACCTAACCCGTCGTCTCCCACCCATTCCTGGGCAGGGGATTGTCTTTTCGGTTAGCAGCCGAATGGTCTAACCACTTGTCGCCTTAGACAACTTGCACGAGTCTTAAGTGGCGAATTATAAAGCAGCAGCTGTGGGAGTTTGCAAGCTATCGACTAGCTCCCAATGAAGTGCTGCTTATGGCTTGCTCGGTGGGTAGCTTTTCTTTCAGTGACGCTCTGCCTTGGTCACCAGAA
>NW_013571446.1:5793-8149 GCF_000499745.2 Eimeria mitis | reverse complement strand
ATTTTGCATGTCACATTAGACAAAGAGTGCTATGTCTACACTTCAGCAAACAAATCCCACAACCGGCACTTTTTCAAGCCTACTGCCTATGTCAAAAGAGAGAAAGAGGCATTCCGGTTCGCGTACGACGCTCACCCTTCACCTCGGCAGTTGGTTCATACTCATAAACAAGCCGGCTGCGCCTAGTCAGAACAAGATCTCTTCAGCAGAAGATTGCGCCCTACTTCTCAACGTAATGCACGCACTGGAGCAATTGTCATGTTTGTCTGAGCTTGGACGAGCAAAAGAAAGATCGGTACACCACCTTTAACAGCAAGGTCGAATACGGAGCCTGTGCCAATACCAATTCACCAAGACGTGTTTGCCGCCGGACTGAGCAATTGTTTCATCTCAAGCAGCCTAAAACGTGCACACGAAATCGTCTTGCATTTCGGGAACGTATGCCACCCAAAAGACAGCCAGCACGGCGAAACCGGCTAGCCCAAGCACTTCCTGGAGTAGCTCAGCGGCGTTTTGATAGAAGTACAGGGACCGTGACGCACGCACACGCGTGGCATGATCAAAGCCAGTCCAGGTTGACTGTCGACCCACCGTCTAGAATTCGCGGCATGTCGCGAGCAGTATATTTTGAGAAAAAGAGGAAGTGGGTAACAGAGAATTTGCAGAACGAATATGGCAGCAGTTTGCGGAAACAGGCGCACTACTGTGTCCCACACTTGGCTGGCCCCTGTCGCTGGAACGTCAGGCTTACGGTGAGTTTGTATTCAGACCATCATTGAGATTAACGTGAACAACATATGATGTAAATGGGGCATCATATTAACCAAGGGCTATCTAGGAATCAAAACGCAGTCATCTATCAAGCCGCATTTCAACACTGACACGTGTTTCATCTCCTCACTCTGCTTGCTCCTACTCGTGTTTCTAATTACACGTCGCCATGTATCACTCATGCGTGCTGCCATTCATGCACATTGTACTTTACAGCAACGGAAAAAAGCAGTGCCAGGGCCGTGCGCCGAAGCACAAACCACCAGCTAGCTGCCCCATGCAGCAGGTCACATAGTGCAGCTACAACCGTGGAAACGAAACCGCTTAGTCGGAGCCCTCGCGCAGGACGCCCCTACGGTGCGAGTCCTGAAAGGAGATAAGCCGGGCTGGTTTTTACTCCCGTGCATTTTAAAAAGCTTGGGGTGGAGGTTTTATGCGAACAAATGGTTGTTAGAGCACCTTCGTAAAATGAGTTCACTAGCAGGACTCATTAATAAAAAACAATCGCCTGAGGTGTCAATTTTCTAAACAAGGCAACCGCGCGTCGCCAGTGAGCCCACAATGACTTCGACCCGAACTGTGATGCTGATGATTGGTATTCACCTGCGTTGAAAAAGGCATTCGTACTATCCCCTGAACTCCGAACTCTGTGGATGGCGCCCCCCTACTGTACACAACGTACTTGCTGCAGCATAGCAATATGGCATTCTTCCTCAAGTTGTGCATGCCACAGCAGGGAAAGTGCCCCATTAGGGAGAACAGTGCCTGAACAGATGAGTACGGCCCAAATAGCCAGGGAAGGCATCGCGGTCAGAACTTTCGCCTTCACTTGTCTAGCCGATTTTTTTCTCGTCCGACCCTTCTACCAGACCAGGGGACACATCACGGTATACGCACGCTGTACCATAGACTACCGCAGCCGCTATTAGAAGTGTGCAGTGCTGCGCAAAGCGTTGGCAGGCGCACAGATGCCCACTTACACTTCGAGTCTGCGCTTTACGCTTTTGCGCCTGCGTTGATCGAATCGAGGTAAACTCACAAGCTGTTCAACACGGTGAGCTAGAAAATTTTCAAGTATATGCTGATGATCTCCTGGTTGGTTTGCTAGGATTTAGAGCAGCGCAGAGAGTCTGTGAAAAGTTTCGACTGCAGACCGCGTTTCTGCTGTGGACAGTCCGAGCCCCTAGCCGAAAATAAGCACAACGAGGTATGCATGAAGCGCCTGCGACCACCCACAATGATGAAGGATTTTAAACTTATCTGCAAATGCACACATCAAGTCCCAACATCGGCAAGGTGAATTGTCTTGAACAGTACAAATATAAAGATACAAATTCACAGTGTTCGCAGTTTTCATCTCCAAGCGTACAGCATTCGACGCCATGGCAACCCAAACCCAACATGGTCTTCGGCGATTACGTGGGGGAAGAGTATCTGGAAATAGTGCACAAGATAAACGCATGCAAATGAAAGTCGCGTCAGCTTGACACTTAGCATGCGCTCGTTGCATGCGAGCAAAGCCGTGTATCTTCCACAGATAGCCCAGGCTATGTCCCTGCCACTCCACCGGCAGTTTCACATGACA
>NW_013571446.1:950-5693 GCF_000499745.2 Eimeria mitis | reverse complement strand
GAGAAAGCTACGAGCGTACATCCTGAGGTAATCCACATACTGCAGTCTCTGCTGTCCCTACATTATGTTCGGAGTAAACGTATATTCCGCTACAAGCACGGCGCCTCGTTCTATACGGTGTATTGAGCAGGAGCAACTGGTAAGATGGCTCATTTGCGAACGCGAGCGATTCCAGACAGCAGAAACCAGGGCTTCCGTGAAATGGATTTGGCGTGGTGTCAATACATAAACCGAACTCTGTACTCTATGTGAAATACCCACCAATAACAACGTACTCGCGGGTAGACGAAGCGAAGAGACTGCAACAGCACAGCCATTTCTGCATGGCAGCTACCGCAGTTCGGGGCCATGCTAAAACAGTAAAATTTAATGGTGCGTTCCTTTTCTGTGGCGGTTCAGTTCATGAGCCTATTTACTGACAGCGAATCACGGAATGTCACGACCAAGGTCATCAAATGCTTACTTAATGGGGTAAGGCGTCGGTACTACTCTCAGATGAGCCGCAGGTGGCGTAGCCTGTGAAAAACGTGTCCAAACAGACCGTAGCCCGCAGTTGTGTAGTGGAGTGTGGACAGGAACGAAAATATATTGGGTAAGATTAATGCTGAGATTTCATTGTCAAGGAGTGACTCTTAGTCTGCTTTTCGCCTGGGGTCAAGCTACACGCACAGTCATGTTTACTCACTCGCTGGATAGTGACGAAACGAGACCCAAATATTTGTCGACGACGCCGTTTACGAAGCAGCAGCAGCTCTTGTATTTTTCCAAGCAGAGGCCGCCGTCCAAAACATGATTTCCCTTTTGTCCAATTTCACGCCAACCCAAGAGACACTGTTATATATGCAGCCGCAGGCACCTGAACCACTTGCACCAGTGTTGCAAACAAAAATATCACACAGCGCTTCCTCCCTCCCACATGTTGGCCTTCCGCTCACCGAATGAAAAAATCAGGCATCAGCCAACTTGCCTCAGAGTCTCCGCAGAGCAGCAGTCAAGCAACTATGGATGTCAACAAGCGTCATTGGGGTCTCCATCTTGAATGAAAGGCAACACTAAATGAGTTCAGCCCCTGGTGGCTTAGCAGCTGTGAGTTAGCTGTCCACTGTGTACGCAAACCAACGGTCACATCGAGGTCAGTGCCGGCGATCCACAGACGAGCCGCCAAGCACGAGTGAGTCAGGGCACGCTGGCGCTATACGCGCAGCCATCAAAGCCAATCCTTTTCGCAATGTTACGGATCCATTTAGCCACCTCCTCTCGGTACAGGCCATACACCGTACTCGTGTAGTGCTTACAGGAACGAAAAGATCTTCGGGGAATATCGATACTGACATTTCACCCTCAAGGAGTGACTCTAAGTCTGCCTCCTGCCACTGGAGACTCCTGTTATGTACGTTCTCCTACCGACCATCCGGTGCTAACCTTGGATGCTTGCGTCTAATGGTACAGCCAGAGGTGCCAATAAAAACCTTCCCGCCTCTTTTCAAGGGTAGTCTGAACCGTATGGGACTCCTTTGAAACCAGGAAGTTTTACCGACCAGTCAACCCTATCTCACGATAATATGATTCCATCGTCCGCTTGTGAAGAGGTTATAAAGAGGCAAAGAGAACGTTTCCCGGTGCACCAGCCTGCGTCAATGACTTCAATCACGTTACCAAACAGTATCACCTCCTGGCTCGGGAATATTCTCCTGATTCCGTCTTGACTAATACGGGGACAGGAAGGCGGCGAAATTCCCGCAGCTAAGCAGGACGCGCTTAAAACTTGCGCAGCTTCCTTCGACATTGTTACTTTCCCGAGTTGAGGAATAGAAATACTAAAATAACCCTTAATGGTTCCGTCCGGCGCAATGCAGCCTGAACTCAAATTCGCCTTCGCAAGCATTGAAACTTGTCTTACTCGCTGCCGTTCAACTCAACTCAGTAGGTACTGTCTCAGATAGGATGATGTGCAACGGTGCTCCGTCATCCCCAAGCCAGCGAACGTGTACAGGTGGAGCCTGGGAGACATCTCCGTTTGAGCACGTCGCCCGAAAACGAGACCAGGGACGCACCCAAAGTACTCGTACAGCAAATATTTATGTTTTACTTGATGGAACAACTGCGGCTGACGAAACGTACCTCCCCCATTAGCTGTCAACGAGCGCCTTCCCAAAATCTCTGGCGCTGCTTTGTGTGATAGAGATGAATTTTCAGTCATCTATTGCACTCAGAGTGCTGTCAAATGTGTTATTCCCCAATTGCACAAATGAATAAGCGTGCACGAGAAGAAACCCGCGTTCTACGTACCAGTTCTGAGCAACTGTCGTGGCCTTGCCCTCTCATCAGGTACGGAAAGCCGAAGCCAGCAGCAGAAGCGAGAAATGAGACACAACCTATCTCCACCATAAAAGTCATGCTTGCAGCTATCAGGTTCAACACAAATGCTAGACGGCGCCACCACTGCGCGCCAAACCTCTCCGGTGACCAAGCAATCGGCCTGTGTTTAGGAACAATATATCTGCGCACTTCCTGGGCCAGCGAAGTTAGTACGAAATGAAACCCACCGAGATGCTACCGGCGTTCATGCGCCAAAATATGCGCACTTCTTCAAGAAAAATCGCGTACCTCACGCAATTATAGTAATTTACGTTTCACGTGCTCGTCTATCCGGTTGCACACAAGCCAGCCTTTAGCGCGACTCACAAACCAGCCTTTAGAGCCGCAGCTGGCTTCATGAGCAGCACACTTTTTTGCAAATGCAGGCGCAGTTGCACCAACATGCCGCTGTCTTGGACAGGTGCGCATGGTTCAAAACAAAATGCCACTTAGGCCCAGCCAACTTTGGCGCAAGCGCAAGTGAAGGCTCTAAAAGATATTCGATGGTAGCAGTCACAATCGATATTCGCAGCGAGTGTTTCAGCATATGGACAAGTTCAATATATTGCGAATTGCCAAGAAAAACTGCTTGCCTAGACGCTTCCTGCAACAAAGCGCAGATCAAGTGCGGAAATTTCGCATTCTTACCAAGGAGACGGTAGTGATTGTCTCAAATAGTGAGAAGCCGTAGGCAGTACAGAATACCCCTAGGTTAAAGGCACAAGAAGAAACCCAGTCCAGATTAACTAATGACCCACCTCCTGTAGTTAGGCGAGGCCAAAAGCGTCGGGCATAACGCTTGAATAGGAGCCTGGCGTTGAAACATGTTAGTTGAGCATCTCTGTATGAGCTTGCACCACCAGATAGGCAAGCGCAAGATGTAAAATAAGTTAAATACCGCATTAAGCATATGCCTGGTTTTGCCTAGTTGGGAGCTGAGTTCAGTTCACCATTTCAACGGTTGTTCTAGCAGACCTATTAAAGCGAGTGTAAGCAAGCTCATACCCGGCTCTATTCGCTTTGCAGACGCAGCACCAAGCAACAAAATCAAGCACAATTCCAGGGCGCCAACGAAATTCAGTAGTCCACGATCGCCTTCCGTTATGCTTTGCAGCGAACAGAAGCAGATTCTGCTTGTGAGCTTGAAACCAAGTGCAGACCACCGATAGAAGTCGGTAAAATATTTGGGATAATGTGCCTCCTTCCTGTGGTTGCGTTTGATCGCCCGCTGATTGCACTACCCAACAGGAATCGAGGTTGTCAAAACTGCTACGAAGCTATCCCCGATATTAAAGAAAACATCGGACTGTGCGCCTACACAGAAAGCAACACAAGATTGAGATGTTGTGCTCTACAGCCTGGCAAAACAAGTCGATCAGTCAGCCCCCAAACGAATATACACGTTGCACTTACCTGGAATACCCTGCCACCTACTTCGGGCCACTAAATATCAAGATCCACTCAACTGTAGTCCCCATCACTTTTCTGGACTCTCTGCACTTAACAGTGTGTAGATGCCTTAACAAATGGAAACGCACAGCCTTTGTCGGAGCAAATGATCATGACGGTTTCATGTACCGGCCATACAGAGTAGAATCTACTGCATTGCACATTCGCAAGAGGCAATGCCAGCACGTTCCTAAGACAAGTGCCACAGACCTAACCCAAAGCAGCCCCCTGATCAATCTAAGTGAAGCATCGGGTATATCCTTACTTACGGTGGCCGAAGAAAAAGGGCACTCAGGACAACGATAAAAACAACCCTCACACAAAGGGACAGCAGCGATGGGCGGCTCGCTCGCGTTAGCCAATCAAACGCACAACACGAGAGCTTACCAAAGTCACATCGTAATTTGTATTTGTGAGGTCGTCCACAGCGTAGACTAATATAACTGCCCTGCTGAAATATCCGTGCTCTGCACTCTAGTGGAGAACCCTCTAATTGCCACCGACAGACTGCAGATTCCTGCAGTGGCTGTGCGCCTCCTTATCATAGCTTCCCTTCCTACCTCGTTGAAGCAACGCACGAGCTGCTCTCCGTGGCAGCCTACAAACATACATGGCTGTCGGGAGCGTATGAGCCTTGCGGCCATGCCACAAATAACACACCGTGCATAGTATGCTAGCACCTCCACAGAAGCGTGTCTTGGGTTTCGTACTACCATACTGTCGGAACACAAACCATGTACATTGCGAACCTGGAAAACCTGAATGCTCAATGCACGACTCGCGGGCCCCTAACGACGACAAGGATTTTTGCATTCTCGCGCACCCCTCCTGGAAACCTTCCATCAAGATCCGGAAACATCGAAAGCCGGCTTCAGTAGGAAGTCGCGGAGATTCTTCGCTCGATGCAGGAACTACTTTGACATACGTACAGAAATG
>NW_013571446.1:0-613 GCF_000499745.2 Eimeria mitis | reverse complement strand
TGATGGTCGCTGGGGACTATCTGCGGGGAACGCTGAACCTTTTTGCAAGAACCCTATTCTGCTGCGTGCCTCCTGCTTAGCAAGACGGTGATGACCAGTTCCCGACCCACCGAACGTGAACGTGCAGAGGTCAAGACACTGCAAAAGCCGACGCCAACGGCACCAGACCACCAACCAAACGGCTGCCGTACCAGGTGAAAGCGGTACCTGGCATCTAGATGGTCTGTTTCAGTCTACATACCCCAAAACAAGTGAAAAAACAGCCATGATTTATAGCGGGTCTAGCACGGCACCTCCGATACGCACCTTCGCATGACACTGTGCAGATCAAGACGTCGAATCGTCAGCCTCAACCTGTTACATAAAGAACATCTCGAAGCGACACTGAGCATGTTCAATAGAAGCATCCCCGTGGCCGCAAGTTACCGGCAACATGGCGTTCTCGACAGCACGGCGATTAAGAAATTTGTGAGGAAGTGCCAATTGCCATGCCGACCACCAGTTGTTGAACAACCAATTCCTTCGTGGAGAGGGCTCGTGAGTGAAGAGAACCACTGTGCCCACGGCTGAATCGGGTACTGAGCCGCTCTTGCAGGCCACGAGCAACGCTCGA
>NW_013571445.1:62770-63517 GCF_000499745.2 Eimeria mitis | reverse complement strand
TATATATATATATATAATTTCTTTTTCCTGCTGTTCACACACACGTAAGCTGCAGTTTTGTAGCACAGGAAGTCTCCCAGCGCGTCGTGCTGGCCAGAGGATATACAGCTGCTGCTGGCTGCAGGAGAGTTGTGGGGCCCCCCAGCTGTGCTTGCATGCAGCTGAGTATGGGGCCCCCTGTGGGCCTGTGGCGCATGCGCATGCAGTTGGCGCTTGGGGGCCCCTATATATCTCCAGCATGCTTGCATGCAATTGCAGTTTGTGGTTGTTTTAAGTATCTATAGTTTTATTTTATTTTATTTTATTTTTATTTTTGTTTTATTTTATTCTATTTTATTTTATTTTATTACATTTTATTTTATTTTATTATATTTTATTTTATTTTATTTTATTTTGTTTTGTTTTAGAGAGAGATTTCTGCCTGAAAGACCCCGACATCCGCATGGATGGGGGCAGCAGCGCGGAGCCTGATTACCCCGAGCTCGACGCCATGGATTACCGCAGTGAATATTCTATGATGAACGATGCACACGGGTCCTCCAATGTAAGCCCCCAGCTTTATATATTTATATTTATTTATTTATTTATATTCATTTATCTGTTTGTATTCTTGTTTACGGGTCCTCTTTCGAAAGCCCCCAGCTTTATGTATTCATATTTATATATTTATATTTGTCTATTTATGTTTATCCTTTTGTTTACTTGTTTACGGGTCCTCCTGTGTAGGACCCCAGCACCAGACATGTG
>NW_013571445.1:61856-62744 GCF_000499745.2 Eimeria mitis | reverse complement strand
ATATATATATATATATATATATATATATATATATATATATATATATATATATATATATATATACACCACAGACACAGAAACACAGCAGCATCAGACGAGCCAACCAGCAGCTGCTTCACACCTACACAGCAGTTTCTCGAGACCTGGGGCAGTGGCAGCAGCTGCCTGAGGCCTAGAGAGCACCTGCTGAGTACCTGCATAGCTGCTGCTGAAGCCCCATGCAGCAGCAGCTGAAGACCTGTGCAGTAGACCCGCTCACGCGCTGCTCAGGGGCTGCTCACGCGCCGCCCGGGGGCTACGCAGCAGCAGCTGCACAGCTGCTGAGGGGTTGTTGTTTTCTGAGGCAGTAGTGGGCGTCACCGCCTTGGGGCTGGCTTACACTAGCACTTCGCTTTGGTGATGGTCTTGCATGCATGCGCCGCAGAAGTTTGATCAGCGGTGCAGCGAAACACCTGAAATAGAAACCCTAGGATAGGTGTTTTCATGCTGTCAGTGGTCTCTGTGGCTGGCAGCTGGAGGCAAACCTGAACTTGCTACTGCTGCTGCTGCTGCTGCTGCTGCAGCTAGTGCTGCTGCTGCTGTTAGTATTTCTCCTGCTGCTGTGCTGCGTCTGAGCCGCAGGTAGGCGACGTGAACAACTGCCACACCCTCATGGTGATCATCGCCGGCCTCCCCTTTTTCTTTCCCGTTACCAACCGACCGGTGCGCAACGGCGAGGAGCTTTTGCTTTCTTACGGCCCCCACTACTGGACGGTAGGGCTTCGTTTGTTTTCTTTTGCTTTTCTTCTCCTTTCACCTTTTCTTGTTGAGAGCTGTTATGGTATTCTCTAGAGGGAGACAACTACATACAAAACGTCTGCATTCCGCTCTCTGCTTTTCATACTTATG
>NW_013571445.1:59969-61836 GCF_000499745.2 Eimeria mitis | reverse complement strand
ATATATATATATATATATATATATATATATATATATATATATATATATATATATATATATATGGTTGCTGGGCTTGCTTAAGGCTGCTGGGTGTGGTCCTGGCCCTCTACACAGTGGAGGCGCGTATCTGCTGTGCATGCTGCTGTGGGTGAAAGGAGAAGAAAAGCAGCTGGCGTGAGGGGGCGTTCAGGGGCTCTGAGCTTCACTGGGCCTGAAACACAGCGGAGCTCTTGCTGGGGTCTTCTGGGTCCATGAATCCTTAGAGCGAGTGTCACCACATGAAGAAATGCAAAATATTCAAGTTTTTTTTTTTTTGTATTAAAGTGAAATTTAGGTATTTATATATTATTTAAAATAAAATTAACATAAAATATCAATAGTTTTATGCTTTGCTGCAGGGGAATCAATCGCCAGAGTCGCTGCTTTCCGCCACCTTCTTGCAAATGAAGGCGATGCTGAATTTGTCGTTTCAGAACAAACGCGACGAGATAGGCCGCGCAGCGGATGTCAGGGACGGCACAGCTCGCCTGGACAAGTCACTGGTATAAATTTTCCTAAACCCCAAACCCTAAACCCTAAACCCTAAACCCTACTTTGTAGGACGCCCCCTCACACCGCAGCCTTGGACGCTAAGCCCTACACCCTAGGCCGACTCTCACCTGTCACCGCAGCAGCAAGGATGATATGTTGTGTTTTTTTCTGTTGAGTGGAGTTTGGATCAGAAAATCCAGCAGGGCCCCGCGAGCACCTCCATTGTGAGTTAGTTGTACTTTGGGGTGTCTACTGAATATGGTTGATTTCTGTTTCTCTTGATGGGCATTCAGGCAGACGAGAGAGCCGCAGCAGATGTCGTCGAGCTGCTGCAGCGGCTGAACTTGTGCGAGGATTTGGCCGAGCAGCGCATGCGGGCGAAGGAGTGGGTGGTTGAGCTCAGAGACCGGCTGCACCAGGAGGGCAGAGGGCAGGCGATCTCGGGGGCCCTGGAGAGGGCTGAGAAGTCGCTAGCTAGAGGGTAGGGGGCTCACTTTATTCTGCATGCATACAGAGTATCTACACGGATACTTGTACATGAATTAGATAGACTCTGTGGCCCGCCTGCTTACAAAGATAGCATATATCAGCCGCCCGCTTTGCCGCCGTCTCCTTCGCTCCGTGCAGCCCGATGTAATGTTGCTATCTGAGGATACAGAAACACTTCTTTCATTGTTTCTCCCTTTTGGCTGCCTCTATAAGGGTTTAGGGTTTAGGGTTTAGGATTTAGGGTTTAGGTCTTGCTAGTCATTCCGCTTTTATGTTTCTTAATGCCGATCGCTCTGAGAGACACAAAACCCTTTGCCTTCTCTGGTTCCCGTTGGCTGAGCTGCTGCGTTCTTTTTTGTTTGTGTCTACGGCCAGAGATGACTTAGCTGAAATCTTCGCGAAGCTGAAAAACACCACGGAGCGACTCTCCCAAGACTACAAGAAACGCACCCGCGAGCTGCAGGCTCAGGTGGGCTGTCTTGGCTTGGTTGAGCCCCTGGCAGCAGACACTGGCGCGGGGGGACTCAGCTGCAGCACGGGTGGCAAAGGGTGCGCAGCATCCACTGCTGCAGCAGCAGCAGCTGCTGCTGCTGCTCCAGCTGTTCTTCATGCTGCTGCTGGCTGTGTGCCTTTGCCTGCGCCTTCAGATTAAACGCTCAGAGGAAGCCCGGCGGGACGCCGAGGAGCGGAACGCGCAGCTGCAGCAGCATATCATGGCTCTTAACAACAGCTCTCAGCAGCAGGCTTCCCGCGTTGCCAGAATGGAGGTCGAGCTCCGTCGCATGCATGCAATTTCACTCAGGCATTTCGTCGAGAAGGAAAGAGTAGCATCGGCGAGGAGCCTTCA
>NW_013571445.1:57784-59945 GCF_000499745.2 Eimeria mitis | reverse complement strand
ATATATATATATATATATATATATATATATATATATATATATATATATATATATATATGTATATATGTATTCAGTGTGTACAGGAATATGAGTCTGTTTGTGTCTGTTTAGCTACGCTGCATGGAGTTGTTGTTTGCTTTCTGGTGTTGTTCACGTTGCAGCAGCGACGACTGTCCCTACGCAAAGGTCACGGAGCTCCTAGGGATCCCGGGCCTCCCAGTGCATGCAACTGGTGCGGCTAAGCTGGTGATACGGCGGCACGCATATTCAGAGCCCTTTGGGGCTGAGAGCGGAAGAGACCCATCAGAGACAGCTAGGCTGGGTTGCATCATCTCGTCGCTTGTTATCTCAGGCTCGAGATAGAACGCATGACAGGTGGCAGGGGTTAGGGGCTAGGGTTTAGGGTTTAGGGTTTAGGGTTTAGCTGGGGTTTGACCGTGCTGTGCAGGAGGAGACTTTCAGCGACACGAAGAGCTGTGCAAGGCGCGGCGTTTCCTGATGAAGATGGAGCTGCTGGAGCGGCACACAAGCAGATGCGGGTGGGTTCTCTGCATCAGTTGTTTTTTATATATTTTATATATATTTTATTTCGTTTATTCTATGACGCAGGGCCCCTTCAGGTGTATGTACATGCTGCAGGCAATGCGGGCTCCCGTATGTTAAGGGGCCCCTCGCACCGCACGGAGAGCAGCAGCACTTCTGGCACTGCCGCGCTGAAAACCACGACATCGCCGAGCTCGTAGAGGAGGTGTGTGGGGCTGTACAGCGTTTGCATGCATGCGCAGCAGAATACTATCAGGCAGCTCTCTCTCTCACGGGCTTACACCAGATACACCTGGAGGCCGCGTGCTGTCTCCCCTCGCTGATGCTGCTTCTTCACTCGCATGCACAGTCGCTCCCTAGGCGGTAACCGCTATTGAGGCTTGACACGCTGTAGCGGCCCCTTAAGAAATATTAGGGAGATGTATGGCTGCTGCTGCTGTTGCTGCTGCGGTTGCTGCTGCTGTTGCTGCTGCTGCTGTGTTTGCTATAGGGGGAGATGTTGGCTCAGGGGCAGGGATTTTTGCTGCAGAAGTGTCTGAACTTGTTATCGCGAGACTCTGAAGTGTGTTGGTTTTTATTTGAAGTGCTGTGCTGTCTGGCCAAGACCTTCGCCAGGCTGCGGCCGAAGCACTACAGCCGCCGCAGGCAGTGGAATATCTGCTGGGAGGAGACAGGCGACGTGGTGTGTCCCCCTCGACAGAGTCAACAGCAGCAGCCCAGGCCTCTGCAAGGAGACAGGCAAACCCTGCAGCCTCCGAGCAAGCTGCTCCTCCCAGTTAAAGAAGATGAAGTCGAGCCAGGTGAGCTGGGGCCCTCTGAACTCCCCAGGGGAGGTACGAAGGAGCGGGAGTCCCAGCAGATGGCTGTCGATGGGGCTGTAGATGCCCCCGAGGTGCATGCGCATGCACATGCGCATGCGCATGCACATACACATGAAGATGAGCATAAGGGAGAATACTGCAGCGCAGCAGGAGCTGACTGCTGCCGGCTGACAGCTGCAGAGGGAGAAAGCAACCCGCCGCCGATGCAGCAGCCGACTGGCTGGCCCGCCGAGGACGGTAGTAGGCCGAGCAGTGCATGCGACTGTATAGGGAGCAGCTGCAGCAACTCCTCAGGGGGTAGGAGTGAAGCCCAGGAGTCAACCAACCACGATCCCCAGGGGGGGAAACGTGTGTGCGTGTGCGGGGGGAGAGACGCCTGGGAGCGCGCGGCCAAGCGGCTCCGCTGTGCACGGGGCCCCGTGAGAGGCCGCAGCAACGCAGTCAAAGCTGAGCCCCCCATTGACTTGGACGCACTCATACTTGAAGCCTTCGAAGAGGATGCTGTCGCTGCGAACACAGAGTAAGCCAGTGAAGTTAAGCTGCTTTGTGTGGGGGACAGAGGGGGCCTTGTCAAGCAGCAGAGAGACAGGGGACTTGCGCCTGCTGCACGTGTAGAGACACCGGCGAGACAGAAAAGAAACAAACATAGACACCCTAGGCCTACGGGGCATTTCGTCCATCTACAGAAAGTGCATGCAAGGTTTCAACTGCCAGCGTGGTCATTCCCTGCTGATCCTCTCGCCCTTTGCGCTGGCTGCTCGGCAGTATACTTCTATCTGACATTCTCGGCCACCTAG
>NW_013571445.1:0-57750 GCF_000499745.2 Eimeria mitis | reverse complement strand
ATATATATATATATATATATATATATATATATATATATATATATATATATATACATATATATATACATATGTTCATACGTATATATATGTATATTTGCATGCGTCCACGGATACAAACCTCTGTGTGTACATGTACATCTACATACATAGAGCCAGTGCCTGTCTACCCGCCAGCATGTGGCCGTTTCCACTGCTGATAGAGTGGTAGGCGGCAGGACACACAGCCCTCAAACGCATGCAGCTCGGCAGCCCGTGAGGATTGTCCAGTGGTCTACAAGTGGTCTTGTTGTGCCTGGGCGGAGCGGCTTGTGTGCGACGCAGTTGGGTGGGGTGGGTGCTGGAGCTGGGGGCCCTGCGGTGGTCGTTTACGGGGAAGACGGAGGAGGAGAGGAGGAAGCAGGTGCTGCTGCTGATGTGTGATTTCCCTTTGCTGCTGCATGCGCTCTTCTCGGTCTGCTTCAACAACTGCCTGGGCTTTGCACTCATACCCGCAGCACTTAACAAAGACAACTGGCTGGGGGAGTTCCTTGAGGCCGCGCATCAGTGCCTCCAAGAAGTCGAGAGCGAGTGTGTATATACACCCCAACGCATGCACTAGAACGCGTGGTGTTCAACAAACCCAGCAAAAATTTTTCAGCTCTAAGAGCTTAATTTAACGGTAGAGAGGAAAGCAGTAGGGTTCGGGTGTTTTCTCAGCTCCAGGCTGCTGCAGTGACAGCTGTATTCTGCTGTCTCAGTTGCTGCGGTGTATGTCCACCAGGTCTGAGACAACGCCAACGATGTGGATTTCGCGTTTCTTTCGTGCCGTAGAGGGCGCACACACGGCGCTTGCTGCTATTGAGGAACAGAGAAGGGCGGTGGACGTTGCGGCTCTAGAGCGTGACCTCGCCCGCAGGAGGCTTCTGCTGCAGCAGATCGAGGCCCTGAAAGACCGCCGAGCTGCAGCAGCTCTTGATGCTGCACACAACGGGAACGGACCAAGCGACAGGGAACTGCAAACAGAGGTGCGGGCTGTGGGGGCGAGGGTACCTACCCACGCTGTGGGCCCAGGGCTCGAACGAGAGAGATGTTGTATCAGCTGCACAAGCCTGTTGCTGCTGCTACTGCTGCTGCAGAGTTCTGCTGCTGCTGCAGCTGTGTGTGGTGCTTTGCAGACTCCGGAGGAATGCGAGCTGTGGAGGGAGATTCATGCATTGTCGGAGGCAGTGAAGTTGCAGGTGTCTGTACACCTGAATGCTTGGGGGCAGCAGTTGGCGCACTTCATAGACACGAGGTATTTGCGGCTGGAGCAGTACGAGCGAGTGGAGATGGCCAAAGAAGAGCGTCATCGAGCAAACCAGCGTAGCATGCAGGATATGCAAGAAGTAGACAAGTATATGACACGAGAACAAAAGGCCTTGGCTCTGAGAGAGAAGCGACGCGAGCTACGCCCAAATTACCTCCGCTACTTCGCGCTCCGCTCACGAGTAGGTCGTGGTGCTGCTGCTTCGGCCACGTCCACTCTGAGTTCATACAGTAAAAATAAACAAACAAACAACGAAACAGACTATATGATAGAAGCTTTCTCAGCATGAAAGAAGACAGAAGGGGGCTTTTGTATTAAAGCCCCAAAAAGCGAGCTGCTGCAATCGTTTCCATAAACACGCAGAGCAGTTTGTTGTATTTATACATCAACTTCATTCAGTTCTACAAGCAGGGGCTGGGCGCATGCGTTTCCCCTTGATACCACCACGCCCGTTGCTATAGAGTATTCGGTGACCCCAGTTGCTAGGAAAGTAGTGAAGGGGTTGCCTTAGATTGCCACCACCTCTTCTTGCTCTGCTACTGTTGCTGCTGCTGCTGCTGCTGCTGCTGCTTCTGCTGCTGCAGGTAGGGTTGTTTGACGACTGCGTCGCTCGCATCAAATATTTTGCCGGTAAGCATAAAGGAATCCTTTTGAACGGATTGGGTGCATCTGAAGACACTTGCCCTTCATACATATACCTATACGTATATATATATATATATATATATATATATATATATATATATATATATATATATATATATATATATATATATCCATGCCAAGTAAATTAGCCTAGTTTTTTCTCTTTAAGAAGAACACTGCAGGAGTATCCTTCATATGAAGCGAAGCCGCACCGTGGATGCATGCAGTCAAGAGTGTGGCGGGTAGCTAGCAAGGAGAGGGCGCACGGAGAGGAAGAAGGGGTTTACGTTTATAGGATTTCTCGCTGTGGCGATGAGCTGCTGGACCTGAGGGTTTGCTTACACACGCAGTGTTGTGTGGCCTCTGCGTCTTGCTGTGTACGTCTTCAGGGCTTGAGGGGGGCAATATGCCGTCTGCAGTGAACAGGACTCTGGCGATCATAGCCCAGTACGCGCACGTGCGGCCGAGCACCTGGGAGCGGGAGGTGAAGGGGATTCGGCGGCCTGAGGTGGAGTCGCTGCTGCAGGAAATAGAAAATGCAGAAGACGCTGATCGGCTGCTGGGCAAGCCGCTGTTTGAATGGGCCATGGACCACTGGCCCCAGCTCAGAAAGATCGTTGACATTGGCGTGCATCGGTGAGGAGACACAGCTGCATGCACCCTGGTTCATCTTCATCTACCTCTATTCTCTTTCTCTTTAGTACTTGCAGTCGATACCTTTCTTGCAAACGTCTGTGGCGGAGTCATGCTCCCTACACTTGCTTCGGGTGAGGTGGTACCTACATCTCCACACGCGGGCAACCTCAGCCTATGCTCTAGCTTTTTGTTGTTCTTTTTGTTATCACCTTTCAGAGCCGCTCGCAAGGCGAAGACGCAGCTCGCAGAGACAGAGAAGAAACTTGAGGCCTCACAGAAGGAAGCGAACTCTCTGCGGCAGCAACTGGAGGACCTGCGGGAGGAACTGCAGCGCATGCGGGTAAGGAAGCAACAGCAACAGAAAGAGCAACAGCAGACTACTCCGCGGCCGCTAGAATGTTGCAGCAGTTGATGAACACAGCACATACTTGCGGGCAATGTATGCATATGCGGCTGCAAGAGCGATGCAGTTGCGCCGGCGATGTATGGTTGTGAGGTGCTGTTGCAGCAGCAGGCTAGCAGGATGCCCGAGCAGCAGAGACCACTGCGGGAGCAGCCCTTTCCGCAGCTTACCCAGCAGCAGCCACCGCAACAGCAGACGCAGGAGGTGCGACAGCCAGGCCCGCTTAGGCCAGCAAGAGCAGAAGAAGAAGCACCACTCCCCGCGCAAAGTGCGAAGCATGAACGTGGCGGATGCGCTGCACCGAGCGAAGTGAGCAAGCTTGCCTCTGCGTCAAAGTTCACCTTCTCAGAGCACCGCAGCTGCAGCACAGGCTGTAGCAGCCGGGTGGTCGGTGGTCATTCTCTTGCTCTTTTGTTTGCTTGTTTGCTTCGCAGCCCAATGCAGAACAAGACCCCGGCACCCATCCTACCGTAGGCACCCGCCGTCAGCTTAGATGCGATGCAGGGGGAGTAGGGTTAACGAGGGTTTAGGGTTTAGGGTTTAGGGTTTGGGAGTGGGGAGTTCTGAAAGAACCGTGTTGCTATCTGGTTGCTGCGCTGCAGCCGCTGCTGCTGCTCCACTGTGACGGCCGCTCAGCGCATACCGTTGTGCAGCGCGGCGACTTCCCGCGTATTCCTAAGGAAGTGAGGGGTGGTAAGCTTTCCTTAGATCTGAAGTGTACAGACACACAGGGGTGTATGCATTGAAATATATGGATTGCTGGACGCTTTCAACTTTATGTATATGCATAGCAGGTGAAGTTGGGTGTTATGCACGCAGACGCTGTGGCTGACAGCGAAGGTTCCGCGGCAACAGTGTCTAGATTTCTGCTGCCTCCAACACCTTTCGTCTTCGATCCTCCCATTGACTTGAACAAAAGCGGATGTGCGGAAACACTAGACTGTCTCCCGCTGTCTTTAGACCCCTCAGCACCCACCGCCCGTATCGGCCTTGCACACGCATTGTGCTGTGCACTGCATTTTGCGTTTCCTTCCTTTATTTCTATACTTGATCTTCCGCATTTTCGTATTATTTGCATGTTATTGACTGGTGTTGTTCGTATTACTTACGGATCCAGAACTAGTCCTTTTCTGTATTTAGCTAGTCATTGAATGGTCGAGGTAAAGCCCGTTAAGGGGCAGTAAACCCTGTTGAACTGTTGTATAGCTGTTTGTACGGCAATGCTGCGGGCTGCAGGTCTTTACGGGTTTCTCCCTGTGGGGCGTACTGACCACTTCACCGTCGACGTCATCCTCAGGCTGCCTGTGCTTACCAGCGACGGCTTTCGAATGGTGTCACTACAGCCCAACGCCAGCAACAGAGGATATTCACAACATGGGGAGTCCCGCCAGCAACTCGTTTCCGTCTACGACCCTCTTATATGCACGCGAGTCAAAGAAGAAGGCAACGGAGGATCCTCCAGGCCCTCAAGCGGCAACCAGGTAACGCCCCACCCGACAATGATCTAGACAGGGAATGCAGTTCACCTGCATTGTGTTGCTGCTTCAAACAGTGTTTTCAGAGTCCGTTTGTGTGTTGCAGTGGCTGCTTAGCTGATCAGCTTGCTAAAAACCAAGTCAGGTTGTACGGTCGGTCCTGGCGTGAGTTGTGTGTGTTCAGCGCAGGAGGTTCGAGCAAGGACGGGTGGGCAGTTGCGTGTTCTTACATCTGCAAGAAATATCGCAGCGTATCAGGGCGGCAAGCAGCAGCTGCTCTTCTGCTGCTTAGGAACGAAGCCGTGGCTCTGAGTGAGTCTTCAGGGGGGCTAGGATATATGTCTTCTGGGGCTGGGTGGGGTTTGTGTATTGATCGCAGGACGGCCCCTACAGATGCGCGCTTTTGCTGGGGGCTCGATACTGGACCACATCACGAGGAAACACTGAAAGAGTGCAGCGCGTAGATCTGGGAGTCGGAACGGCGCCTCCAAGCTCTGCTCCGTATGGAGGTGGCGGCCCCCCGCCGCCTCCTTTTGAACAGTTCTTCCCGTTTTTCAGGCGAGACGTCAGCGAGACGACACCAGAGAAGTATGTCTCACATATTTGATCTCTTCTGTACGTGGTTCTTTGCTGTACTTTCTTTTTACCCCTTTTTTCTACAAAAGACGATGTAGCCCATATACCTTCTCTGTGTGGCTTTATTTGGGTGTTTCCTGCAGGGAGGCCCCATTTATTCGGTGAGCAAGGATGTATATGTATAATTTATATATTAACGCCGTGGATGATCTGCTAGTTGCAGTATGTAAATATCTATTACGAGGATTTAGGCTTCTTGTGTTCTTTGGCTGGACTATAAATGACATTATCTGAAGCCTGCTGCTGCTTGTTGTGGCATCGAAGGGTCACTTTGAGGTGCCAGAGGGAGGTGTCAGTGCGCAGCAGCAGGGAAGGGCAGGGGCAGCTGCCCGCTATGCGCGTGTTGCCGTTCATCAATGGAGAGCCCGTGGAGCCAATGACTGTGCCCAGAATGCCTGACTTTTACAAGATATGCAGCATCAGTAAGTGCATTTCCCTTGGGGGTCACAGCGCTGCTACGTGGTGTTCGTATGGGTGGGAGCGACACTGTATAGGGAACGTGGTAGTATATATATTGATAGGTCGAGTATTTGTTTGCCTGAGGAGCACCAGACCGCTGCTTGCCTACTTGAACAGCAAACCTCCGCGCACCTTTGCATGCACACCACGCTTGTATGCCTTGCTCATAACGCAGTGGTCAGAGGATAGATTGAGAAAGCTCGGCACTGACTTAGAAAGGGTTCAACGAACGTCGTTCAGCTGATAAGTGTGTATGATGGATGTGCAGGAGGGATGCCGGCAACAGCCAAGCGCCACAACTTAGTTCAAGTTGTCGACAACGCAGTAGAACTCCTCTCTGTGCGAGGTAGGCGCAAGAGTTTCCTCGTGGCGTTTGTTTTGTTACCGTAGTTTTCGCAGTGTACGAATGCAAGCGCTTAATAAAAAAGCGCATATGCCGGAGCCCTATGCCGTTCTTGCCACTGGGTGCGATGTGCTGACAGTGTTCAGCTGTGACTTCGACCCCCAAGACCTCCCTGCCCCCCCCGACCCTGGACTGATACTGCCTGGACAAAAGTACGCGCCTTTATCCCCACAGGATGTATTGCCCGTTGCACCAACTGGTGATGCACAGCCAGAGGAAATCGAGAGAACAGGGGATAGGAGATCAGGTGCTCTCGTAGAGAAACCTCAACAGGCAGGCACACTGAGACCAGAGGGACGAGCTGATGGTTGGGGGGCAGCAGAGCTTGACCGGACAGTCATTCAGGCACCAGCCAGTCCCCCACCCACCGCGGACAGCAGCAGCGGGGCCGTTGATCTTTTCTCTATACCGTCCGATGCAGTGGGCGAGAGCGCAGAGCAACGGCTCCAGCAGCAGCTGATGCTGGAATCCCTACTGTGGGGAAATGCTGAGGGAAGCCCTTCGTGCCGAACCGGGTTTCTACAGCAGTCACAGACAGCTGCAGGCCAGAACACCCCAGCAAGTGGGTTGCACAGCGTAAACTCGGAGCCGGTCGAGGACACTTTGGGGCGAGCAGAACAGCAGCAGCACAGCAGACAAATCCCACACACTGCAACCACCGCTGTCCCACCCTTCATCCTCCGGAAGAGAGGCGTAACAAACACACACAGACAGACACGGGGGCCCGCAGTCTCTGACGAAGTGGTGCACAGTGTGGGGCAACCGCCTCGCGGTGAGGAGGCGGAGCCTGAAATTCGCAGAGACGGCGACGCCTGTAGGCGCGTGAAAGGCGAATTGACGGCGGAGTAAGATGTATTTTACTGACCAACCTAGGTATGTAGGCAGGGTAGAGCGAGGCAGGGAGTCAAAGCACTTCAGAATCTCGCTAGCAGTTGAAGGAAAGAGGATATTTGCTGCTTTCTATTAGTCACGTTGGCGCAAGAGCGTACTACTTGCATCGTGTTTCATTGTACCGCGTAGGGGACAGCAGTGTGTGGAGTTTGTTGTTGACGGGAAAACTTTATTTTGTTACACTTCGTTTGAACGAGTTTGACTTTAAAGCAGTTGTCCGAAAATACTGGGGAAATAGACTTGCAGGGCTGCAACAACCCCCTGCCAGTGCAAACACAAAAGGCCGACCCAGCAAACCCCCAGCACCGCCAAGAGTGGATGACTTTGAGCGCTTCCTTTAAGGCGAATGTACAGCAACTGAGCCGATCTAGCGGGAGGCTTGATGCTGGCTATTTCCACGCTTTCGCGCAACAGCCTGAGGGGACACACAAACTTAGACGGGCTCACTGTTCTGCAGCGGAGCGGCGAACACACTCGTACAATCTCTCCCTGTATCTAGGCTCTACAGGAGAAGTTCGAGCTGCAAGCCCCAGCAACCAGCTACAGTGTGCAGACAGCGTGGTACGAGCTGCAGGCTGAAATGGCTATATTATATATATATACATATATATATATATATATATATATATATATATATATATATATATATATATATATATATATATATAGGTTGGCGTACCTGGCCGTGGAGAAATGTTTGTTCATCAGCGCAAGGCTCTCAGGGCGCAATCGGCGCTTCTTTGTTGTGAGACTGGCGTTTGCCCCGTAGTCCAACAAAACCTAAAAAAGCCACTGGTGCTGACCAGTCCGTTGCTTATACCCAGATGTAGTACACACAGAAGTAATGTGCAGACATAACATGTAGAAGAGTCCGCTGCTTATGTACAGATTCATTTTGCAGGTGCAGTATATAGATATAGTATACAGATGATATATTAAAATGCAGTATGCATTTGAAACATATAGGTAAAAAGTATATGTGGTATACTGATGTAGGATATGGATGTAGTGCACAGATGCAGTATTGATATGCAATGTACAGATATAATACACAGATGTAATATACAGATGATAGCAGTGGCTCAATCAAGGTGCGGCTTGTTCTCACCTTGCATATATCTGAATACCCGCGAGAGGCTGCCAGATGCAACGCTGTCCAGCCGGCATGGTTGCGGGTGTTGATGAAGTCTGCAACGGCTTTTGAATTCCCCGACTCGCCCGGGGGGGTGTTCACTGAAGCTTGCGAGGCGACGCGCTCCAGCAGAAGCAATATGCGGCAAAGGGCAGAGCCCCTTGGGTTTCCCCCTGCTCCCCTGCAGTCTTTACACCAGCAGGCGGCCTGTGAGGGGCGCGCCTGCGTTCCTTTACCCATTTCATCCTCTCCTGCCTCGTGCGCGACACTGATGGGCTCGATCTCTACAAAACGGCGAGCGTTGTAGACAAGTGCATGGAGCAAAGTATCTCCCGCGCTGCTGCGCAACTCAAGAGGTGTGCCGCTGTCTAGCAGCAGCCTCAGCATACTGCTGCTCCCGCAGTAAAATGCTGCAGTGCAATTTCGTTCGTCTCGCGCCTTGACTAAACATGAACGACAAAGAGGAAGGCTCACGGAGACCGCAGGGGGCTGCCGTAGACCCTTTGGTGCTGGGGGAGTGCATGCGACGGCTATTGCTGCACGGTCACGGCAGTTCTGGCACCGTGCGCTTGCTTGCAGAGAGTTGGAGGCGTCCTTGCTCAGCAGCAAGGTGGCCAAGTTGAGATCGTTTGCAGCAGATGCCACGTGGAGAGGAGTGAGGCCGTCGGGTAGGGGAAAACACCCCTTGCTTTTCTTTTTGCTGCATTCCCGCGGAGCTAATAACAGAGCAGCTGCCTGAGGAAAAAGAGAAATGTAGAGGTCGTAGCAGCCGCTTCGAGCACAGGATACAGCATCTGCTGCCCGCTACGCTGTCTCACTGTGCTGCATTGGTGCAACAAGACATCAAGAGGGCAGTCGTGGACATAATAACCCTGAAGAACATGGTGAATGCTGCAGGAGGGCGGTTTGGATTTGCCTGCTCTGAGCTGGATGAAGCTGCACCCCTCACAAAAGGCTGGTGTCTTACAACAAATCTACAGCAAGAGTGCAGCAATACGCCCTCAGACTTCTATGTTTCTGTTTTGCTTAGTTAACGTTAAGGGGCTATTGGCATTGATGTGTCCCTCCTGTGTGGTCCAATTCGCTCTCAGCTAGCTGCATCGCCCAACTCTTGCCCAACCCTTGAGGCAACCGAAGCGGGGTACGCACCCGCAAGCTGTGTTTCTTGATTGCATATTCAAGCGGGAAGACTCCCTTCTCAGAGGGCACCGACGGAGACGCTCCTCGGGCTAAGAGCAAGCGAACCAAATCGAATGCCTCATCTAGTGTTCGTTGAAGTGTTTTCTGACACTCAGAGATTGAGCCATCTGTTTCAAGTTTCAGTTCCTCGGCAGCTTTCGTTACAGCTCTTTCGCCCTCTATTGCCTCCGCTACCGCCGCCAGAAGAAGGGGCCTTCTCTCCCCCACTGGCTCCTCCGTCAGTACATCAGGGGAGATGGAGGATGACGCGAAGACCATCTCAGCTGCCTGCAGCAGCCACGGGTTACCTGCAGGGCAAGCGCGTTTGGGGGATGTTTCTGAACAATCAGAGGGAGACGGATAAGTGTGGTCTGCGTCTGCATCCTCAGAGTCAGAGGGTGCAGCGAACACCTCTGCCTTCTGTTGCTTTGGTGAGACTTCAGGAGCGGGCGACTCCTGAGGTGCAACGCCTCTTGGAGAAGAGGAAGCGTCTGCTCACACAGCGATACAGCAATGTTGTCACGTCTCGCCGTGTGGTGCAGAGGTGTGAACGGGTCTGATGAAGATACACTTGTGCTTTGCTAGGTGAAAATACAGTAATGTGGGCTGAAACTGCTTCGTCCTGTACAGAGACGTTGCCACTAAGCTCTGTCAGTGGGACAAGCAAAGATTTCAGCCTGTTGTGCAGGCGTGCAGTCGTGCCAAGCCTTTTCTTCTGGTCTGCAAAACGTCTTTGTCTGTCTCGAACACTTTCCGCATTCTTTGAATGGCAGCTTGAGTAGGAAGTGTTCTTATATGGGATGTAAGTGAAGGCAGTGAACCGAGCTTTGTTTACTGGAGACTGTTTATTGTTCGTTTCGGCGATATGCTGTACCTCTATGAGTTGAGGGCAAATGATATGAAGGAACAAAATATTTACAAGCCATTTAAGCGCTTAAGTTGAAGAACAACGTCCTGTATGCACGGCACAGTCAATGAGGCCATCAAGCCTTGCTCACCGTCTGCAAGCGAAGACGCCTTTGCAGGAGTGCATTTGGTTACTCGCGAATCCATTCTACTGCTGAGCCTTCGGCCTTGCTCTGAGCGATTGCGCCTTTGCTGTATAGGTGGTGTGAGAGGGCACTGCCTCGTCCAGTTGCTTCGAACCGTATTGGGTGTTTGCCTGGCCAGTAGAGGATTTACGATGAAGCGCGAAGCGCTAACGCGGGGAAATCACCACACCGACGTGTTTTCAAGAAATCTTCAGTGCTGTCTCGTTTGAAACTACTATCTGTCGAGTCCATGGGATGCGCTGGCAAAGAGGAAAATGAAAAACTCAGACGTAAGCAGAGTAGGATAGCCTGCAGTTCTATTCAAGCCACAGGCGTTCTTTTTTGGCAGCACTTGCACGCGCATCAAAGGCTAGATGGACCCAGCGAAGAAGACTGAACCACAATGCATGCTTTCACAGGTTGTTGGGCCGGTGCAGTTGCACCAGAGAGAAGGGGGTGCAGTTGTACTGCGCGTGTGGCTTTCTTCAAGTCTAGCATTCAGCAGCGAAGCTCGTTAAGGCGCATAGCTGTCCGCGGCTGAGCGTTGCAGGTTATTGGTGGGCGTAAATCTGACGCGCAATCATACGTGTTAAGCATAGGGGTACACGGGATCTAAAAGCCACTACCATTGTAACGAGGTGGTTCCCCTAGGCAGTCCGCCAGGCAGTCATGCTAGGGAAGCAGATGCACGCAAAATTCCCAGGACCCCTATAATTTCTAATGGGTTTGTAACACAGTAGATCTGAAAGAAATGCTATAAATTTGGCTGTTTCCCGTTTAAATTGCTCTAGCAGTACCCATGGAGAGGTGACCCTGAGGGGGGGAAGCAGGCCTGCGCGTGGGAGGCGTTTACCGCGATGAAGGTGAAACCGTTCATGAAGAAGTATAACTGGGAAAAATAGAGAACTATCAGTAAACGAGTACAAGTACGGATTGGATCTTCTGTGAGTGGCGGTCTGCCCGCGCACGTGGACCGTTGCTGGTGTTTGTGTCAGTCGGCAGCGCAGCGCTCTCCGTCGGCAGTGGGCTGCTGAGACTTCAGTTATTCCGCGTCGTTTTGTGTTGTTGCTCCGCAACATACATTAAGGAGATTTACTTAGTGCTAAAATACTTTCTGGGATAAGATTAAAACACAGAGAACAGTTAATTTCAGCGGTGTCTGCATACTCCGCCGGCCATATAAGCAGAAGACTTTTGTACATTGTCTGCGCATCCCGGTTGTTGCTGCTCTCACTTCTTTCGATATCAGCTGTTCAGGTAGTGAGTGCAAGCCAGTCAGGCCCAAATGAAAACCCTCGTTTTCTGCCTCGTTCCTTTTGTCTACCGTGTCGCTGCAGCAGCAGTAGCAGCAGAAGAAGCCTCTTCAAAGGACCCGATCGCCACCCCCACAGGTGACCAATGCGATGAAGATGAAAGCTCGTTTGATACATCTGCTTCTGCGCTGAAGCCAGAAGCTCCCCCACCCGCTGCGGTGCCCAGACACTTGCAAGCTTGGCGGTCCCGCGGGGGGGGCATGG
Source organism: Eimeria mitis (assembly GCF_000499745.2). NCBI lineage: Eukaryota > Apicomplexa > Conoidasida > Eucoccidiorida > Eimeriidae > Eimeria > Eimeria mitis. Next base: position 46,058 of record NW_013571445.1, on the reverse strand, counting down.
GCAGCCGCGGATACTCCAGTGGCTATACAACCAGCTACAGCAGCAGTGGGTCCTCCTCATTCAGTTCTCCTAGTTATTCGGTGGGCAGCAGCAGCAGCAGCGGCACCAGCAGCCTCTACACTCCTTCATACAGCGGGTCCACTACTTACGGCCGCTCAACGCCAACCTATGGCTCTGGGGTCACGTACCCTTCGGCCACGTCCAGTAGCGGAACCACTTACTACAGCAGTGGAAGTAGCGGCGGCACGTACACTGGAACGACGTACACTGGAAGTAGTGGCAGTCCCTATATGGGAAGTGCATACAGTTCAAGTACCCCGTACAGCGGCAGTACGTACACTGGTAGCAGCGGAACTCCATACAGGGGGAGCAGCAGCACTACATATACTGGAAGCAGCATGGGCAGCTCCACGTACACACCTTACTCGAGTGGTTCTCGTGTGACTGGCAGCAGCCCCTACGTCAGCTCCAGCGGCACTCCTTACATGAGCAGCAGCAGCAGCCAAAGGGGATACAGCAGCGGTACTTACACGCCGTCTAGCCAGCCATACACAGGAGGTAGCGGTACTCCTACAAGCGGAACGTACAGCAGTTCTGTCGTAGGGGGAAGCCGAACCTTCATGCCTAGCCCATCCCCCTCCCCCCGCAGCGGCTACCGTACTGCAGGCGGTGGCGTCAGGGGTTACACGGGCAGCCCCACTAGCGCTACTCCCAGTATGCAGCCAACGTACAGCAACATTAGCAGCAGCACTAGCAGCAGCACCAGCAGCGGGGCAATCGGCAGCTCTACAGGCGCCCAGCGTTTCAGCAGAAGTGGCTCAGAAGGGGGGGGCAGCGCGTTGCGTGCGCGGTCAACTGTGCCGACGGCAGGACCCTCCTTCAGTAGCGGAATGCAAGCTGCATCAACAGCTACTACAGGTTCCCGTGGAAGAACGGCTGGAGCTGTCGCTACACCGAGCGTGAGCCCTAGCCCGCCATCCCCTAGCCCGCCATCCCCCTCCACGAATACCAACGTCCCGAGAGGCGTTACAGCGCCGGCTGACCCCAACCGAGGGAGAGGAAACAGCAGTTTCCGCGCTTTCGGTGGAGGCACAGACACCTCCCCTGTACAAGCGGGCGGCGCTGCAGGCACAACGTACTATCTGCGAGAGGCCGACGGCTCTCTCACCCCCCTTGAGCCGCCCCCATATGACCAAATGAAGCCGGACTCTTACTACACCGATCTCTACCTCACGGATAAACCCATTAGGTTTGAGAACCACGTAAGGCTTTCAGGCTCCCTCATTGATCACGTAAAACACACCACACCATACGAAGGGCAGTGTACGGCAGGCGAACTCTTGGTTGTTGTGGCTGTTGAGTTCATCAATCGCACCGGGTCGCGCCGGCTACATGAGAATTTGTTTTGACCGATTGCTTGCCTTTTTGCATTCGTGAGTTTTCTTCAGAGCAACAAGGAGCGCCAGTTCAAGCGGGAGCTGGAAAAGACACATTTATCGAATGTGGAAAGCGAAAGACAGCAGCCGACCCAAGGCGTCATGAGCCTGCCCCTAACGGAGGAGAAGAAAGGAGTGATGGGAAGGTAGTGAGGCATGCAGTGGGGCTTAGGTAACTACACTCGAAAGGATGCACATAAACATGTGCTGCTTGAAGGCAGGAAAGCCGGAGAAGTCTCTTCTGCGGGGCTTTGCAGTCATAGGCCTTACCTGTCATTATTTCGGAAGCCCGGCGGCTCCATGCCGAAGACAAACGAAGAAACATGGAAGGAAATTGCAACAAACGCGGCAGCATAACATCAGCTCATCTGCTACTTAAGTAAGAGTACGAATTTAGAGGCAGGTTAAATACATGTGGTGAAAAATTGAAGGTTCAAAGAGCGGAAGCCCGTTGCCAAAAGGATGCATTTCTCTTCTATTAATGGCCTACGATTCATTTTTCTTTTGTTCGTATATGTTCTATAATATACTGTGCGGATTATCTGCTTGGGCTTTTATTTTGACTCAAGTTGTAGCTACGCTCGCTTCTATTGTTTATTCTTCTGAAATATAGTTCATACATCCGTTCTCGGAGTATTCAACTTGCATTGATTTGCATATATCATTTTTTCAAGCTTGCATCTTCTTCACTGGTAGTCGTGTATTTCGTTCCGGTAACGTTGGGTTTGCTTTCTGTTTGAGCATTTCTCAACAGTTCATTTCTCATTACAGGCTCGTGTACGCTTTCTCCAGCTGTTTTGGGGTTTACCGTTTAGGGTCTAGGATTACTTGCCGCCACCCTCCTCCGGTAGAATCGGATTGAGTCAAGCTGAGTTCATTCTTCTTTGAACAATCGCTCGAGCGCAACTGCTTTTCTTGGATAATATATTGCCGTTGCTGTTAGTTTGGTGTTCATTGCACGGAATTGCTCCATCCTAAATGTGGTAAAAATTACTGCTTCATCGTGTCGTTCGCTTATTCAACCAGCGTCCATATATTGTTTGCTGACTTCTCATCTATGATAGCAGCCGCTCTTCATTGGCTGCTTCCGCCGCAGCGGCCCTACATACTCCAGGAAATTCGAAGCGGAGAAGACCAGAAATTTGGCTGTAACGTGGAGACTAGCACCGCCCCTGGGCGGTTGACTTGCCTTCGCTGTTATCCCACCGCATTCGCTGCAGCGGTGTGAGAATAAACTTACATAAATTCGGTGCAGTGTCCTCTCAGGCATGCAGCATCATTGTTTTAGTGCCTTCTGAGGGCAGGCGGCGCAATCGTGCGAGCGTTCAGAAACGCAACTCAGCAACCCGCCACAGACGCCTTCACGCCATGAAGGTTTAAAGAACGAAAGTGAAATGGGGGCTCTCGAATTATAGCAGATGGAATTTTGATATACGAGACAAGCCCTAACGGTTTGTCAGCTTCACTTCTGGACTATCCAACCTTTCGGTTTATTCATTTATTTACTAGAACTTGCACGAAGCAAACCCCTGTTAGCAGCACTGTGTCACCGCTCCAGAATCTAATCATACGCACCAAAAGTGACAGAATTGCTTGAATAGTTAGTTCGCGAGATACTTGGTCCAGTTGTTAACTTTCAGTTGACTACTGGGTAGGCACAGTAGGTGCACGAGCCGAAGCTGTTTCAGCGGACAGTCAACTTCTAAAGCGCCTGTCTGATTCAATCTATTGCTCACTAATGCTACGGAGGGGAGATATTTCACTGGTGACTCGTTTTACAGTGCCTTCCCGCTCCAGAGGAGGTCCTACCTTGCGCGCCGCCACGGGGGATGAACTCAACAAAAATAACTCCCTTTTGACATGAAATACGTGTCTAGGAAGGAAGTAATAAAGAAAAGATCTTTACACAGATTTCAACGGTGGCGGAGGCCCGTTGTAGGCTACGCATACATCGTTGTCTGGGCTGTGCCAACACCGTTGGAGCTTCCACTCCTACTGCTATGCGCTTCTTCGCCTCCGTTTCCGCCCCTTTTTGCGTTGTTTTTAGCACAGGTCCTATATTCCTAGTATACTGTTTATCTATATAATTAAAAATATTCTACATTTATTCTTCCACTGCCTGCCTGTCTGCGGGCCAGGCACAGCACCTCTGTGTATGCTGGCTTAACACTCAGCGTCCGTTCAGGTTCCTTGGAGAAACCCCAAACACGAAATACTTCATCCCTTCTCTCAGCCTTCCCTCCAGCGCTAAACCCTAAACTCCAAACCCTAAACCTGGGCGGAGGTGTTTTCTTCTCTTCTGCTGGCGCTACTGGTTGTCGATCAAACACCATGGCGAGCCGGGCCTGGTCTGATTTCGCCTCGTATTTCCGCACTTACGGGCGCACAACGCATTTCTGGGGCCCCGTTGCGAACTGGGGTTTCGTCATAGCGGGGCTCTCAGACATGCGGAAGAGCCCCGAGTGCATCAGCGAGAGAATGACAGGTGTTCTCTGCGTCTATAGCCTTCTCTTTATGCGGTTTGCATGCATGGTTCAGCCCCGAAACAACCTCCTCTTCGCCTGCCATGCGTGCAACGAGGTGGTACAGTTAACTCAGCTCTACAGGAAGCTCCGCTACAACGCAACCAAAGCGGCCCTACCCCCTCCCAACTGAAGAAACAAGCAAAGTCCATTCTGACTGAAGGAGCAAACAAGCTCTACACTACACCTGCGTACTGACAGACAGGGGCTTGGGGGAATCAAGTCCTGTCTTCGGTACCAGCAGCACCATCGCAGCCACAGCTCCAAGCAGGCGCTCGCAGCTGCAGAAAAACTGGTGGTATCCTGCGAGCTCTTCCCGGCTGTTACAGTGTTTGTAACAACGGGAGTTGGTACGAGGCTCTGCACGGCAGGATCTGTTGTTGTCTCTCCGTCTTTGATCTGTTGGGCAGGACTCAGGAGCTGTTTGTCAGCAAAGGCAAATGCGCCAACTAACTGACGGCGCCCCACAGGCGCAGAGCGCTGCAAACGTGCCGCAGCAGCTGAACTTGCTGCAGAAGTTAAAAGCGGTGCAGCATCTAAACTTGCTTCAGCAGTGTAACGCTGCACTACCCTGCTCCAAATCGCCTCCCGGCAGCCCTTAGGTGCCTGGGCAGCAGCAGCTGATGTTGCAATCTACTGGGCGATGCCAGTGGCAGCAGCCACAAAACGTGTCTGTGCCCCGGCTGCTGCTGCTGCTGCCGTTGCTGCAGTGAAGATTAGCTGAGAGCGTTCACTGCGTTTTTCGTCGGGGTTTCTTTTTTGTGTTGTTGGCGTACAGACAACAGTCCACAGGCGTCTGTGTCTGTTTGCATTTTGAACCTATTACCCCAGTTGCAAGCCTCACGGCATTGCTAGGGCCTATACACGTAGCGGTTCTGACAGCTGGCAGAGTGTACTTAGTGGGAATTATAGAGGGGCTTATAGAGTATTGATCACTAGAAGCATGGGCATATTGGCTGCGGACTCATCAGCTGCAACAAAAGGCAGTTGCTGCTGTGGCTTTGGTTACACGCGAGCAATGAAATGGCCCAAAACCGCATGCCGAACAGCTGGCCGGCAGCTCTTCAGCAGCCAGACCCCCGCCCACAGAAGCAGCGCGTGCCGCAGCAGCTCTGCAGCACCGGCACTCTCCAGGCATCCCGCGTGCCACGGGGGCCCCCTCGGGGGTCGCCGAGGGGGCCCACCCCCCTTCTCACCAACCTTAAGAGCCCCTTCCTCTCCCTCCGCCTCAGTGCCCTGCACCTTGTCAAGGCAACAGCTGTCCCAGGCCTCCGCACCCGCTAGTGTGGCCCCGCAGCCGTGAGCACTATGGGCCCCTCCTGTGCAGCACGGATCTCCTGAGCAGGGGCCCGCAGGGTGGACATTTGTTCCCCCAGCTCGCCTGGCAGGCCCCTGGGAGCGCGTTGCTGCGTGCAGCAGCTCATTGAGGGCGGATATAATCGCTATAAAGGCGTTTCGCTGCAACAGCAACAACCCAAAACAACACCACCACTGCCACTGCCACCCAACAAACAACACCCTTAGACAACAGATAGCAGTCGAGCACGGGCTTTATGTGGATAAGACACGCTAAGGAGAGCGGGTGTTCGAAGCTGCAGCTTGGCTGTCGGTGTCTACCTCTCTGTCCCCTTCTATGTATTTGCACCCCTCTTTGTCCCTGTCATTCTCTTCCTCTGTCTCTGTTATCTGCCCTTGTGCATCTCCCCTAGTTTCGTGGTTCTGTTCTCTGTCACTGTTTGTCTGTATCTACGTTCGCTGCCTTTGTCTACGTGTGTGTCAGTGTCAGTGTATCCTCTCTCTCCCGCGCGTACGTGTACTGGGGGCAAAGAAAGCAGCACGGCGCGACACAGGATATGGAATCCGTCTGTCTGTACATCTTGCACCGCGAATTCGCTGGGGAAGAAGCAGCACGTTCTTCCCCAGTACTCCAACAGCTGCAGCAGCAAACCCCACAACGCCCGCAAAACGCACCACACACCTTCTACCTCTCTCTGCTGATGTTACTACTATTACTGATGCCGCGGATACTGCTGCTGCTGCTGCTGCTTTTGCTGCCGGTGTCTTTTCGCATACGTTTTGCGGTGAGGGAAACAGCAAATCACGCAAACGACGAAACACCTGCACGAGACTCACCGCCAACGCGGCCCCCACCGATACACCTGGGGGTATTTCAACGCCCTGCTCTATGCAAGCCCGCAAAAACACCACCTCTCGCTGTAGGGGTCCCCTGCAGCAAGCACGGCAATGCTCGTCCTTCCGGCTTAACAAACTTCTCCTGCTATGCGGTCTCCTGCTTGTGTGGCTGCTACTGCTGTTGCTGCTGCTGCCTGTGTTGTCGTCGACACTGCGGGAGCTGCTCGGGCCTCGGTCACCGTCCTCAGGAGCAGCAGGAGGTGCAGCGGCTGCAGCAGCGGGCGCCTCGAAGCAAACCCTTTGCGGCTGCATGAAGGTATCTGAACCCGCGAAGAAGGAGGGCCACGTAAAGCTGTCCCCTCCCGCAGCAGAGAGGAATCGGACAACTTCTTTCATCAGCCCTTCTCCACTCTTCGGTCCCCGCAGCCCCCGCTGCTGCTGCTGCTGCTCGCAGAAGGTGCTGCAGCAGGAAGCACCTCCGCTCAAGTCGCCATCCTCGCTGTCGCTGCTACTGTCGCTCGTGTTGCTGTTGCTGCTGCTGCTATCTGTTGCAAGTGCCTGGCCCAGGGCCGACTGTCGGTCATCACCACGGCTGTTGTCCTGTCGTTTCGGCGTGCTGCGGTTCGTTTGTCTTCGCAGTGAGTCCGCTGCAATAGCATCATCATCAGCAGCAGCAGCTGCTGCTGCTGCTTGCGTGTGGCTGTGCAGGTGCGACAGCAGCCACCAGAGTTCTTTGGGCATCGGCAGCATTGGGTGTTTTCCTTCAGCATCACCCCGAGTCTCCTCGTTGCTCTCCAGCGCCTCCTGCTGCACGTCTGGTCCCCCTTTCTCTTCGCTTTGCTTCCTCTGTGGCGGCTCTGCTGCTGCAGGTTCTGCTGTATCTGCTGATAGCGCTGGTGTTTGTGCTGACCCTGCAACTTCGGGCGATGTCGGGGGCAGTAAGGGTTTATCGCCCAGCAGTGCGAGAGGTTGCAGCTCTGCTCCTAACAAGGAGGGGATAAGGGATGCAGCGAGACAGAAGAAGAAGTCCTGGCGGGAATCCTCAAGGCGAAGCACCAAAACCCCACACGCCAACTCCTGCGCCTTATAAATCCCCTCCTGTATATTCAACACCAGCGAAAGTACGCGGGTCTCCCCACCCCTCAGAAACCCCTGCGGCCAGTCCACCAACAACCAGCTGTACATACACCACACACGCACAACACCAACAAGCAGATCAGATTGCACGCATAAGCCCCATCAAAGGACCCCGCACGCAACGCCTTGCGGGCCTCATAGAGGTAGGAGCGTCCCTAGGGGCCCCCACACCGAATTGGCATTCATCCACCCTTAAGGGCCCATCAAGGGCCCCTCAGGGCCCGCCACACGGGGGCAGCAAAGTTCGATATCAGCACATGCGATTCAGCAGTGTAAGGCTGGGCAACACTGTGGTAGCAGATGTCGAGATCAGCACATGAGATTCAGCAGTGTAGGGCTGGCCAACACCGGTAGCGCTTTGTCTCGGTCTCCTCACCGCTCCAGACGAATCGGTTGCTGCACTTCTCCAGGTGCATCTGCTGCAGCTGCCGTAGCTCCTGGTGCTGCTGCAGGTACATCGCCTCCTCGCTGGGTGTCATCGCTGGACGTGGAAGCAGGAGGCGCGAGGGGGTCCGGGGAATGAGACTTCTCTCCTGTCTGCTCTTGGATGCGCTCTTTCTCGAGCTGCAGCAGCTGGGGCTGCTCGCGCTGCAGCAGCTGCTGCTGCTCGCGCTGCAGTGACAGCTGCAGAGGCTCTGAAGGCCGCGTTGCCGCCTCGCAGCTGCTGAGAGATTGGAAAGACTGCGCCTCCCAGAACGGTCCCCCCTGCCACTTCCTCGATAGGGCCCCGTGCCAATAGGAGACATGCGACAGAGGGACTATGGCTTTACCTGCAGCAACGAAGACACAAGAAACCAGACCCCCTAAACCCTCAACCCTACACCTGGGTGCATGAAAACACGCGACACGGAGACAGCAAGCAGAAGAGAGAAGCCCTTTCCTACGACTCCCGACCTAACGTCACCCCCAGCCGAAACCCTAAACCCTAAACCCTGACCGGAGTCTGAGAGGCAGTAGACGGAATAGGCCGTAGGTAGCGTCACGTGAGGGTTAGACAAACTGATTTTCAGCTCCATGGGTTCGAAGGGGCGGATGGGAGGCAGCTGCAGCAGCGGGGGATCGATGATGAGTTTACTGAGGCTCCGGCCTTCTTGCTGCAGCAGCGAAGAAACAAACCACAGGCTCACAGCCCCTAAACCATAAACCATAGATGCCAAACCCCAAAACCCAGACAAACACAATCATCGCCTTCAGCGTTGCTGGTAGCTGCTTGCTGCACTGTACAGACACCGGAAAGGGCCCAGAAAACACCTTCAACGTTTGCCGCAGTTCGTTGCAGGTGGTCTTCACGCGCTCCGCGTCCACCCTCTCCACTACCAACCGACAAGACATCCAACGCACCCAGAACCGCGCAATCGAACCCCCACACACTCCATGGGGAAGCCCTTGAGGGTCCCCCGCAGGGGACCCTCTAGGGGCCCCTCTAGGGGCCCCCCTACGGGCCTCCCTAAGGGCCCCCCAAGTCCAAGCCGGCCTGCAGCAAAACCGTAACGGATACATGAGACCTTCTACCTCGCCTAGAAAAGATAGTGAAGGGATTCCCCGGATTCCAGCAGCAACCGCACCAACAGTAGCAGCAGCAACAGCAGCAGCACCAGCACCCGTGCGGAGGCGATAAGAGACAAGAGAAAAATTCATCAGTGCACGCAAGGAGCGACCTTCATCTTTCTCTGCTGAGCAAGCCTGACACTACTGCTGCTGCTGCTAGTGCTGCTGCTGCTGGTCCCCTATACCGCTCACCGTCTCCACTGGGCCATTCTGCCTGTCTCCTGCAGACTGAGGAGCTGCGGCCCTGCTGGCCTTTGGGGCACCCGGCAGCAGAAAAAGCCGGCAGACGCTTTTGTGGTGATATCGAGTTGCTGCAGTTGCTGCAACCGCCGCTGTCGATCTGCAGCCGCAGCAGCAACGCATGGGCTCCCCCCGCCAGGGCCCCCAGGAAGGTTTCGTCGCCGCGTGCAGCAGCAGGAGAAGGCACCCTGGAGCGCCCCCAGTTGCTGCTGCGCCCCCAATAGCAGTAGCGGCTTCAGCTCCAAGGCAGAGGCCCAGCCCGAATCTGTCTCGAAGCGAAGGCTGCAACAGATTCACCAGCAGCAGCTAGGTGACGTGTGGGGCCCCAGAAGGAGCAACAGCCCCCAGGGGAGACAGTGTGCATGCAGTCTTATTCATGGTGGTGCCCTGCAGCTCTTCGAGATTACTAGCTGCAGAAGAGCGGCTCAGAGACAACAGCAACAGCAGCAACAGCAGCAGCAGCAGTAACAGCAGCAGTGGCAGCAGCCTCACTCAGCTAAGATGGTGAGCAGCTGCTGGCGCTGCACAGCCTTAGTCAACGCCTTCCGCCATGCTTCCTCTTTCCTATGCTCTTGAGCAGCAGTAGCCTCCCGTTCGGTGTAATCCATGGTGGTTCTCCCTGCTGCTGCTGCTGCTGCTGCTGCTGCGTGGGCGGAGCCTGGGTGCTCTGGCTGCTGCGGGCCGCAGTTGCAGCAGCAGCGGGAACTGCAGGTCTCTAAGGCCTCTTCATTTAGCTTGACATCCGCACAGGCAAAGACAACAGGCGTCGCACCGATGAGCACGCGAGCCGCCACTCCCCCGTACGCAAAAGCCTCTTGAAACACCTCACAGCCACAACTGCTGCTGCTGCTGCTGCTGCTTCTGCTGGGACGCGCGCTCGAGGAGCCACGTGCTAAGGCTGCACAGCGCCTGCTACAGCAGATGCCATCCTGCTGCCGCTGGCACTGTAACCGCTGCTGCCGGTGCCATAGGCGACGCGAGAGACCCCTGAGATGTATAGGGGGCGACTGAGGCCGTTCAGTCTCTGCAGCTGTTGCTGCTGCTTCTGCTGCAGCTGTTTCTGCTGCTGGCGCTCCTGCTGCCGCCTGTGTGTCGGCCGCCGATTCTGAGAGGCCGAGGAAGTGGGTGAAGTTGAAAAAGAAATCCATGCGTTGTTGTTGCTGCTGCTGTTGTTGCTGTAGCTGTTGCTTCCATTGCTCTCGTTGTTGCTGCAGTCTCTTCTGCGTTCCTGGGCTGAGTCCCCACGGCCGGCAGTAGTTTTGCTGGAGGCTGCGGCAGCAAAACGAGCCAAGCCGCGTCTTAGCTATGCTCAACAGCGTTATGTTTGACAGGTGGCTGGGGTGTACGTACACCAGGAGGAGCTGGTTGTAGTGTGGAGACGCATCCAGCGGTACGATCTGTTCATAGCGAGTTGAGGAACTCCTCCTACTCATTCCTGCTGCTGCTGCTGCTGCTGCGCTCCCACCAGCAACACATGAGCTCTCTGGCCCCCACAGGTGCCGCTGCATTGCTCGGGCTGCCGCGCCCTCAGCAGCCGCAAACGCTGCCGCAACACATCCTGCCCACGCGAGCCTATGCTGCGTCGCCACCTGATGCAACCTGTGGAAAAAACGGACGAAACGGATGCAGCACCAGTCAGCAGTAGCGTCAGCAGCAGTTACAGCAGCAACAGCAGCAGGAGTGGCCGCAGCCTCCCAGCGTTCGCACCGTATGCCTCCTCCTACTGCATCTGATCCCTTCAGGCCTTACGCACAATACCTAAACAGATGTGGACCAACTGCTGTTGTTTCTGCTGCTGTTGTTGGCACTGCAGTTACAGCTGCTGGTGCTGCTGCTGCTGCTACTGTTATTGCTGCGAAAACTCACCCCACGACGACCACGTCCTGCTCTGCGCCGACGGCGGCTTGCAGCAGTGCGTGGAGACGCAGGAATTCGAGGTGTCTGCCCTCTGAGGCTAGAGGCGAGGTGTCAAAGGTTTGCTCCTCTTGGTGCTGGAGCTGGTGCTGTTGCTGCTGTTGGACGGTGCTGCTGCCATCGGCTGCATCGGGTGGAGGCAGCCCGTGGGTGTCGATGTCCACAGCAGAGACATCCAGCTGCTCCTGCAGTAGCTCCACAGCAGCAAGCTGCTTTGCTGCTGCTCTAAGGATCCTCCGGCGCCCCGGCAGCAGCCGTCCCCCCCGTGCGGCCCCGCAGGGCGCTTCGCCTGCGAAGCAATAGCACGCGGAGTGTACAGACACCGACTGCACATTGTGATGCTGCGGGCATCGCAGCAAAGAAGGTTTTATAAAGCAAAAACAACACCAAAAGAGCAGCAACATTCTATACACAACATGGAGGCTTGCGGCACTGCAGCGAATCACGTCCAAATGAAGGTGCCGGCTGCTTCTGCTGCTGTTGTCGCTGCAAGCAGTCGCCTGATGAAGCGATGCTGCTGCTGCTGCCTGCCCCCTTAAACACCATATAACTCGCTCTGCATAACATCTTCTGCTGAGAGCCGCACGTCAACCGGACCCTCATGGCCTGGCGTCGCAGCACCAACTGTATTTCTTCTCACCTCAGTTGCTGCAGTGCTGCGTTGCTGATATGCTGCTGCTGTGCAGCTGTCGTGGGGCTCCACAAGCTTACTCTGCTTTGGGAAGGAAGCTATGGCAACATGCGGGGGGCTGTCAGCTCCCGGGAGCTCGAGGGCGGCGGGGGGCCTTTCTGAGACCGGGATCGGGATCGGGGAAGGGATCGAGGGCGGTGTTGGGATCGAGTCCCCTGCCGGCATCTCCTGTGGGGCCGGACAGGGGACCTCCTCGCCTTGGGGCCCTGGGCACGTCATGGTGAGGCGGTATGCATGCACTGCTGCGCCTCAGCAGCAGCATGCAAGCGCTCTCACCCCTACGCATGCACGCATGCATGCAGTCCTAGCCCTGCGCATGCACGCATGCAAGCGGCTCTAGTTGCAGCCGCGTAGCCCCGTCAGGAGCTTATGCACGCAGACAACAGTCACACGGCCTAGGTTAGGTTTGCCTTGCCTTGCTGTATGAGCCGGAGGTGTAGAGCCGCTCACGGTCCGTCCCTAGAAGAATCCCCTGAGCTAGGAGTAGAGACAGAGAGTCAGAGGGCAGCAGAAGACAAGAGAATAAATCCCGTGGCTGCTGTGTCATGTGCTCCTGGTGCTGTTGCGCCTCCTGCTGCGCTCCGACACGACACCGCCGCCAGTAAGGCTGCTCCTTTGGAGGCGTTTGCTGCAGAACCTCCTAGCCTACTCAGATGCATTTAGTCTACGTTTATCAACTCAATGCAAAAAGCACATATCAAATGAAACGCTTTAGTAGCCGTAAACAGCTCAGCTAGCTAGCTGGGGTCGCACGGTTGGGGCTGGGCGGGCAGGTGGCCCGTGGGGCCCCTGGTCTTTCGGCTCGAGTAAAGGGGAACCTGAGGGAATCCTCTTATTTCGTAAGCAAGCAAAAATATGCTTAGATAATGACTACAAATTTCCCCTTTTAATGTTCGAATAGACTAGCCGGCTGTCTCAGCAGAGCCACGGGAACCTTCGCGACTGCGCAGGGACTCAGCTCAACTCTTGGCTCGCTTTCTGGCTGCAGAGGCACTGCTTAAAAGCAGAAACCCGAAAGGGAGGGAAAATACTTGGTCATTTGGTTGTTAATCCACAGAACATCGGCAGACAGCCGGAGCAACAACAACCGAGACAGTAGCTGCTGTGAGCTGGAACTGCCACTCCCGTCGCTGTTATGCAGCTTTAAGAATAATTTACACCTTCAATTCTATGCATATCCTAGTTTTTCTGGTTACTTAAGTACGATCTATTTTTGAGTCTTTTTGCTCTGACAGTTTGCTCATCATCGGTGTGTGCGTTGCTGATCTATGATGGAATGCGTCGATTGCCGGTCAGGGCACAGAATCAAACAGTAAAATTAATAGGAATGAAGGGAGAATTAACTTGAGTAAACAAGTGAACTCAGCATGAGAAGAAAGGAAAGTCAATCTGGATCGCCAAGATTTGGATATAGGAGCCGTCAATTTGCATTAGCAAACACTGCACCATGTTCTGCTTGTTATCACGGAAACATTCAATTGGCCTTCATAGGCTTCCTTTACACAAATAGTTACAGAGATAAAGCACACAGTAAAGGGAGATCCGTAGGAGCTTCCTTTACTTTGTACTTGAATTAGTAGCTGTTGCGAGGTGCGCTGCAACTATAGTCAGGCCGCCTTTTCCTCGGCAACTCTAGGCCCTGAGGTGAAAACCCAGGATTCCTGTAGACGGGTGAGGGAGGTTAACAGCCTTGGAACAATATTACCTTGAGATTTTGGCTGCATTGCAGCGCACGGCACTACTTGAACAAGGCTGGAAAGTCCGCACTTTTAGCATAATCAATCTGGATAGAAGAATACAATCAATTCGAATAAACGAATACGATCTGTCTGAACAATCAAATGCAACCAAGTTTGACGGAGAAAATCAAGATGAATGAACGAAGGAAATCAATTTGCATAAACGAGCAAAACCAACTTGATTACAAGGCAAAACCAATTTGAATTCCTGAACGAAAGCACTTTGCGTAAAAGCACCTTGGCTTTGCTTTTTGTTCAAACCTTTTTTGAACAGAAATCGGTCAGTTTTGATCGGGACACTTAGTCATTCGTGCCTTTTTCTTAGTGAAACTTTTCCCATTAGGGCCAACTGGAAACCACAGCGCTGCCTTTAGAGCAATCAGCGAAAAAGTGAATATAAAGACCGAAAGAGATAAGCCGTACCTCCTTATCCGCCCCATGACCAGGAGAAGCAGAAGCAACTGCAGGCAGTGAGGTTGAGGCAAGTAGTGGTACAGCGGCTGGCTACCGTTCGGCAGTTTAAACAAAGCAGTAGAACGATGGACCGACCGTCTCACCAGCTGAACCGGCATTGTGAAGACTGACGAATGGCCGTTGGATTGCCGTTTCACAGTCTAAACCCTAAACCCTAGAAGCAGCACAACCTCATGGAGCACCGAGACATTGGATTGACTGTGCGGAAGCCTACAACGCTTCCCCATCACAGCGTAGGCACCTGTCTTCTAAGCTATCTACTATTACCTAGCTACCCATGACAGGCGACGGCTAGCTGGAGCAGTTCGCAGCTAGCGAGATCTCTAAATGTTGTATCCTCCTTTATCCTGTCTGTTCCTAGCTTGGTGAGGTAGTCAGTGGCACTTCGCCCCTACGTCTATCTGGCTGAGATAGTGGTCCCCAGACACTCCCCCTTATCGTTCCATCACAGCTCCCCGCATTGTCTCGTTCTCTGAAGGCTGCGACCCTTGCAGCACTTGGCTGCAGCACACTGCGGCAGAGAGAAGGGCTAAAGAGTAGGCGTTGCTGCTGGTTCTGTCTCTCGAGTTTCAACGCAACGGCGGGCGCGTGCAGGTAATCCCCCGTTGTCCTCCATACAGTGTGGAAGACAAAGGCGGAAGCCTGCTGTTCGTACGCCTCAACGCGCGAAAAAGAAATATACTACAGCAACAAAACAAACACCAGGTGCTGCTGCTACCCCCCAGTACTGCAGGCCAAATGCAGCTCCACACTGGCCCCGACAGCCTGCTGCTGCCTACGGGAACAAACAGTGCAGGCCTCAAGCCTCTTGCATCCTTCTCCAGTATATATATATATATATATATATATATATATATATATATATATATATATATATATATATGTATATATGTATATATATGTTAGTGAAACCTATGATGCAGATGTGTGTGTATGCGTTGGGTGTCCCCCTGTGTGTTGGTATGCCCCAAGGGCAACACCAGGACGAGGCACAGTCCGGGCTCCCCAGCAGCAGCATCTTTTGCTGCAGCTACTTTTGTATTTGAGCGCATCAAACCCTAAACCCTTGAGCTCTTTAAACTGTGGGCTGCTACGCTGCTGTCACTTGTTGGCTGGAGTTCAATTCAATTTGTCTTTCCGTGTGTTTCTTTGCTTGTTTGCTTGTTTGCTTGCTGCCTCTTGTACATCTCTTGTGTTCCTTTATTTGTATTTTTCGTTCAGTCTATATAAAGGCCCTCTTAACCCAACTTCACGGTGAGATCATCCAAAAATACCATCTCGGGGACTTCCAAATTCGTCGGCGCCGGGCCCTGACGGACACGGCCTGTATACACCCCAATACGCATCCACACACCCCAATACGCATACATACACCTCAATATGCACCCATACACCCCAGCCCATACACCTCAATACGCATCCGCAAACCCCACATAACATCTCACACCCGATGCCACGCCACACCCTAAACAGCATCCTTGACACCCCAAAACGCCTGTACCCCCGACAACTTATGCACTCCACAGCTCATAGACCGCACAAGCCTCTTATACCTCAAAGTGCTCATACACCCCAGAGCGGCTACACCCCCAGCAGCTACAGCATCTGCACACTGCTTTCCTTTGTGTATGCCTTGCAGTTCGTTGGGCCTATCCAAGCTTTTTAATAAAAATACACATCACTATAAAAGTACATACTATATAGATAATTTATTACCTGAGATATCGTAGTGCGAGCCGTGGCAGGGGCAGAACCAGCCGTGGTAGCTGCCACCCTCGACCGGGATACAGCCCAAGTGTGTGCAGACGCCAATGTTAATCAGCCATTCAGGTCGGGGGCATCGCTCCGCGTCCATCTGGGGGTCCTTCATAGTACCCACGAGCAAATCGTCCGCCCTGCAGCAAAAGCAAAAATACATTAAAGCCGCAGTAGCGACAGGCTAGAGAAGCAGCAGTGATAGACTTTAGATGTAGCTGCGATCGACTATACCAGCAGCAGCAGTACACTGAAGTAGTAGCAACACGCACATTGACAATAAAGCGGCATCAGCAATAGACTACAGCAGCAGCAGCAGACTCCGGCAGCAGCAGCAACAGAGACATGCGCAAGTATAACACACAACCGCAGCCGCAGCAACAGCAAAAGATACAGAAGGCAACTCAGGGACAGGTAGAGGAGCAGCAACATCTCCCCTTTTGTGGCTTGGATGCACACAAATACTACAAAAGAGGAATGTATCCCGCAAGGAAAACAGCAAATAAACAAGAAAAACAAAACAAGAGGAACAAAACAAAACAAACAGAAGGCAAACAAAAGACAACAGGGACGAAGTGGCTGTAGCCTTGCCTTGCTCTCTCTATCTCCTCCTCCGTTCTGTGACGCACAAAGACGGGCTTTCCTCTCCACTTGAACACCGCCGTTGTCCCCGGCTCAATTGGCCGCAAATCGATCTCCGTTGTGCCTGCTGCCATCAAATCCTGCGCAGCAGCAGCAGCAGCATCAGAAACATTATCGTCAAAAGCAGCAGCAGCATGAGCGCGTGCATGAGCAGGAGCAGCAGCAAAGGGAGGACGAGGAGTAAGTTGCTTACCTTGCTGACCCACCAGAAGTGTACCATTTTGCATAGCAGGCTGCGCATCATACTGGCACCGATGAAGAAGTACGATGCACTCAAGAAATACATGAAGGGCCTTCTATCTGGGCTGCCACTGCCGAGCCTGTAGTCTCTGAAATCGGGGTGAGCGTCGCTGTTGATGCTGGTGGGGTTGGGGGCATTCTCTGCGTAGCCGACAGGGCGGAAGTTTTCAGGGGCAAAGCGCCCGATTGAGACCACTGCAGGCTCGTCTTCGTTATTCCATACAGTTGTCCTTGTCACGGTTGCACCCGCAGCCAGCTCTGAACCCCATCAACAAACAAGACAGAAGGGCGGTTGTTTATGTATCAGCAACAGCAAACAAACAAATACACATAGAAGAATGAAGCAGACGAAGAACGAAAAGCAAGCAATAGACAACATACAGTGTCCGCTGCATCGATGAACCAATCGTCTTATTGTTTGTTCTGCTGCAGCTATACAGATACCTCACCTCCTTTGCTGAGATCGGGAGGACGAGGGAAGGTGGGCTCAGCTGTCTGATGATAATGCCAGTACCGCATACGCCTGAAGAAGCCCTTCCGCTGATGGGGGTGGTTAGAAGGCTGGACGATGTCTGCTGCATCAATAAGAGCATCATCTTTGTTCTGCACCTGCAGAGCTTCCCGTCGTCGCTGCAGTTCCTCGGCTTCCAAAACGAACAACGAGGGGTCATCCGCCTGGTCAAAGCGATTCAGAAACAGGGGCTTCTCGCTCGCAGGTGGCTCCGACTTGTGTGGCCCTATGTTGTGGTTGAAAGTGCTGAAACGGCGAGCCAAAGGAGCCAGAGCAGCCAGAGATGCGCCCTGCTGCACCAGCGGTGTCAGGTGGGGGCCCCGCCCCACCGAGCACAAGGGAGCGAAAAGACCCCGCGGATACATCAAGCTGCTGGGGCCCCGCAGGGACCCCAGATGAGGCACTCGAGCTGCTGCAGACGGCGACATGTGCGCAGCAGCAGCAGCGGCAGCAGCAGCGGAGGCGGCAATGGCACCCGCAGCGGCAGGAGAGGTAGAGGCCCCGAATTAGACCAATACAAGGCCCTTAGAACCCCTAATTCTACTATAAAGAAATCGCAAACACACAAATCCACAGCTTCTGACACTCCCCAACTCAATACGACCCGCGGAAGCCAAGCAGCCGTCTGCAGAGGCTGCGGCATACGCATGCAGCTCCTTGCTGAGAGAGCAGGCTCTCGTCCAGAGGAAAATGCTCTTTAAAGTTCATCGAATTCAAGTAGATGCCCAATTATGTATTTATTTCAAACGATTTCAATGGAAACGAACGCGGCAAACACACGCGAGAAAAGCTCGTGTTAACCACACACCCGCCGCTGCGGCGCAGCACTCCATGCACATTATGTACACCGGGAGATACCCATCATAGAGAAAATGATTCACATAGGGTACGCGATAAGAAAGAGAACAAATGAGCAATGGTCATCCTCCCAAAGATACAAACACTGCATGGCGTCTGCCTGTTTCGATAGCTGCAACGCTGCACCGGTAGGTAAAGTGGAACTATGTGATCTTACTAGAGCAGCATCATCAGCTCCACCACAGCCAAAGTACTTAAGATACGACTCCCGCTGAAAAAGGGGGGTTCCTGTACGGGCCCCAGGACCGTCGGTCGCTGCGGCAAATTCATACCACTAAGGATAGTAGTTTACAAATATAGCCAACCTCCCGTCCAGTTCCCAGGCGGCGTGAGCCCAGCGGCCCAGGGAGAAGAGGGCTGTCTGAGATGGATTGCAACGCACCCCGCTGTAACGAGTGCAGCGGGGAAACCCCACACGCAAGCGCAACCATATGAAAGGCCGACGAAGAGCCCTCGGTGCGGTGTCTTTACTTGTCTCCTTCTGGAGTGCATCTTATTTTCTCTGCGTGTTTGCCGCTGCCATTGCACGCGTGTCTCTTCCTACGGAGGCAGCTTGGCTGTTTTGTACAGGTTGGTTGTTGTCTCCATTTCAGCCTCTATCGCCGTGCGTTTGCCTGCGCGTCTTTCTGTGGGTGCAAGCCCAGCTATCCCTCTATTGCTGTCTCTCTCTGCGATTTCCGTGTGTGTCTCTTGGTGCTGCTTGCGCCTGCTTCTGCCTCCACGACAGATGTTGACAGGGGGTCACTGCCCGCCGCAGCATCAGTCCACCGTACAGATACCGCTGTGGTGTGTGTACTGTCTCGCGATGCACGAAGCAACATAAGATAAGAGAAAAGAAGAAACAGAGACAATGGCAAATATATGCATGAGCACGCATGCATCAACTGATGGGATAAACGGCAGTCATTTGTATGCCTTCCTCTTCAGAGTACCTCTCAGTCGCCGAAGCCTCACAAGGGCACGGGACCGCGGCACTGCCTTGAGGTGAATGTAACATCCAGCCCGCTTAGTGCAGCACTTGGGCCTGGGCTTGAGAGAAGATGCAGGTGCTGCAGTTTCTCCTGCTGCTGGAGTTGCTGCAGGTGCTGCACTGCTGCAGCAGCCCCGCCCTGTCAACACACGATCGCCAGGCACTGACCCGCATGCCTCTCGGGCCTGAGGTCCGTTGGTGGCAGGTATACTGGCCTGTATGAGGCCATCGCAGGCTTTTTTCTTTGTCGCTGCAGCTGCAGTGTCCCGTGATGCATGCTGCTGCAGCTGCTGCAGCTGCTTGGCTGCATGCTGGGCCCAGAAGGAGTCACAATAGGGCTGCTCAAATGTGCCATCTGAGGCGGGGGGATGCAGCCATATGTTAAATGCCAGGTGTACTGGGTCTACATCTTGTCGACTATCTTCGCTGATGTTTGCTGCTGTCTGCTTCACACTGTTTCCAGAGTAGGAGATAACCTCATGAAACCAACTGGCAGGTAAATACACTGCAACGCATGCATACCCACAACCAAATATGCATGTATGCATGCATGCACCCACGCATGCGCACTTCTCCAGCTATATGCATGTATGTAGGCTGCCCTTCGGGTGCCTCAGGTGAAGCCGAGGGTCTGGGGCTTAGGGTCTAGTTGGCGTGTAGTGTGCGGATACACAACAGCTTCGGAGTCTCGACCCCTAGTGAGACAGATACATGCAGTTGCTGAAGAAACTAAAACAGACAGGGGAAGAGCAATTCAGGCTTACATATGTCTCCTTCTGTCACCCAGACACTCCAGAAGCGCTCCAAGCAGTTCGATGCTGTCACGGGGCCTTCCCATGAGGCTGCACAGGCAGAACACAGCCACAGGACGTAAGCAGCGGCTTAAAGCATATGCATGCAGCATGATATAAGCAGCCTGTTGCTGTTGCATGCAATGTACATCTTCAGTGTATGCGCCATGTAAACATCGATTGGGGCTGGATGCATACCTGCTGCACAACGCCGGGTGTTCTCGAGACAAAAATGATCAGGCGTTTCGCCTTCTTTTACGAGGCGACCCTAAACATGCAAACACAGCCCAAGAGCCGCATGCAGCGCATGCAATGCATGCAGGGAACGCAGTATACAGACACCCCGATGGTTCAACTAGAGCTGGGGCTCGGCTGAGGAGAGTCAACTGAAAGCAGCTAAAGGGCCTCAACATTTGGCAGCACACTTAAAGAAGAACAGAGCAACGCGCAGTGCAAAGCGGGTGGCTTCCGCGAGAAAAGGGGTTTAGGGTTTAGGGTTTGCGTGTGACTGACTTGGTTTATATCACCGTCGCTGCCTGCTGAGTCACCATCGTCACAGTCGCTGTCTTCACCAGCTGCAGCCAGCGCAGCTTCGAGACACTCGTCGAGGCTACCAGACAAAGGAGACAGACAGGAAGGCAGAACAGACAGAAAGGGATATACAGCAAGAGACAAGATGTAAACTGAAGGACACAAAGAGGAGGAGGCACATAAGCAACGCCAAAGAGAAACAACAACTAGATGGAGACGCACATGTCATGATCAGAGGAGAGAAAGCTGGCTATGAACAAACGAAAACAGGGGAGAATACAAAAGAAGTACAAACAAAAAAAAAACAAGAAACAGGAGTTCTGTGTACTGTTTGCAAAGCGGGCAAGAAAGAAAAAGGAGACAGAAGGAACATTGTTGCGTGCTTTGTGCTGCAGTGCACAAACGTGTTAAGACCTACTCGGCCTCAGCCTGGGCCAGTTTGTCCTCAAGAAGCTTAATCTCAGCGCTGAAGCCGCCAGTCTCCTTCCCGCTTGCTTCCGCTGCATGCAGCCCCGCCTTGGTGCTGAGCAGCTGCTGCTCCAACTCTCTTATGCTCTCCTCCAGAGCCATTTGCCGTGACCGCAGCACGGTGCCCTCATGCGCACCTGCAGCACAAACCCTAAACCCTAGACCCTAGATCCTAATATCCTAAAACCAGCACGTGCAATATCAACACCTACACCCAATGCAGCCGCCGCTTAAGACAAGAGACAGTCAAAAAGACACTCGGAGGTATCCTGCGGCTGTTGCTGCATCTAAACCCTAGACCCTAAACCCTTGACGAGCGAAGCATTCCCTACGCGTGCAGTCAATCCTCTAAATCCAAAACCCTAAGACCCAAACCCTAAACTATGAACCCTAAACCTAAACCCTAAACACTAAACGCTGGACTCTACAGCCACACCGAGGGGCAGCCCAAAGCCCTTCAACGAACCCTAGGCCCTAAACCCTAAACCCTAAACCCTAAACCCTGAAGGCTTGAATCGAACGCACGACGGGCACCCACCGTCTTCTCGAATGGATGGGATATAGGAAATAAGCCCATTAGGATGAATGGCAGGGCAGTTGGAGCTCCTCATGCAGCCCCAAGGCCTCAACAAACCGCAGAGCCGGGGGCTGTACAGCCGAAACTCCTTCTTCCCTACGTACATGCGCCACACATAACACATATACACACATCTCTATATATTATTAAACAGTATATATGTGTATACATTAGATGTATCCACATATGCATGCATATGTGTGTGTACGTGTCTATGTATATGAGTTTACAAATACATGCATTTATGCACATTATATATCTATACGTACTATATGAACTCTAAACCCTAAAAGCGCTCACATACCGCGCAGAAGACAATAGAAGTTGTCGTGGAAATCATGATGCAGCCCCGTGCTGCTCCCCTGGTTGCTGTGCCCCATCCAGATATTAAACTGGGAGACAATGAGGTGTCTGCAGAGCAACAAAGCAACCCATTACCCACCGCCTCATATACGTGTGTACATACACCCCAGATGTACACCCATAATAGCAGCAGATACACCGCAGCACTACGCCAGCAGCCCAAGCCCTTCAGCAGCAATACTGCTCCTCAAGCACGGCGTACGTACACCACAGCACCCAGTCTATCGCCACAACCCCCCAGCATCGCCTCACCCTGCCAAGGCAGGCGCCGTAGGGAAGTCCCCCGCCAAAGACCCGCTCAAGGGCGCGCCACATACAGCCTTGGGGCCTGCAGCACAGCCAACGCATCAGCGAGCGGCAGCAGCAGTGGTTAGCGGGACAGCCGAAGCACCAGCAGCGATATCGCCCACACAAATAACACAGCACCTTATCTAACGGCTATGCCCTGCAGCGGCTGTTCTTGCTGCTGCTGGTGCTGCTGCTGCAACTGCCAGCCAAGTCGCAACAAAATACGAGAAACAGATGCAGCAGCAGCTGCTGCCGCTGCCGCTGCAGGAGCAACTGCAGCAACATTTGCAGCGACAACCGCAGCAACAGCTGCAGCGACAACAGCAGTAGCAGATGGAGCCTTGGCGCGTGTCTGCTTGCAGATACTGTTGTACAGTTGCAGCCAATTAACGCAAAAAATGCAGCAAACGCAAACCAAGGCTAAAGAGAGGTGAAGAAGAGACAAATACCCACCATATTTGTCGCTGGCTATGCGCTGTGTTGTCACGTACAACGAAGTGTCCCCTCTCTGCAGCCTCTGCAACACCTCCCCAAAAGGCAGCTGCTGGTACTGTCCCTTTCCTGCAGCAGCAGTAACAGCAGCAGCAACAGCAACAGCAGCAACAGCAGACACATCGGGGCAATTCCCAGATGTAAACATGCATATACGCCTCTTAGGCAGCTCCCTAAGGTATGAAGCTTCTATGGGGCCCCACCGAAGCTGGGGGCCCCCTGGGCGCCCCTGATCTCGACGTCAATTGTTTCATGGCCGGCAGTCTGCTTCAGGTAGTTGAGGTCCTTCCAGTGCTTCAGAGCTCGCGCATCTGCCAGCGCGTCTGATGCTTGCATGCACGTTGTGGGGCTTTCCTCCCGCACCAGACGCAACAGACATGGCTTGCGAGGCTTGATATACAAATTGAAGAAACAAGAGGGGCACAACGCAGAAGATACACTCCCTGATGCATTGCTGCCGTTGTTGTTGTTGTTTTTGCTGCTGCTGCAGTTGGTGCTGCTGCTGCAATTGCTGTTGCTGCAGTTGCTGCTGCTGCCCGTGCAGTTGCTGCAGCACTGAATGTATTCATTCACCAACACCCGGTCGATCTCAGGCAGCGGCCCTCCGTTGGGGGTTTCCTTCCACGGGCAGAACCTGCGGCGCAAGCCTTCAGAATCGGTTTCAGGTGTACGTACACCGGGTTTTGAACCCTTTGTCTTAAACCCTACATTCTTTCCCTTTAGGCCTAGGCTTTGCGCGTGAAGTCTCAGTCTGAAGCGATACTTTCGGAGATTCCCCTACCCTGCATAGTTTCCTTTTATTGCTGTTCTGCTCCTTGGCTGTTCCTGCTTTCCAGCAGAGAATTTTGTCCTCTTTTGGCGTCTGCGTTGCGAGTCGTTGATAGCTTCCCGCACTGCCGCAGCTCCTGCCGTAGGGGGGCCCCCGCTCTTGTGGGGGCCCCTGTATCTCCCCCTTTTCATCGTGCCGGAGGCAAACAATTGGCGTTTTCCCTCCCGAGGCCCCTTAGCGAACAACAGCTGCAGCAGAGGGGGCCCAAAATGCTGGAAAAAATCTTTCGCGTGATTCTTCTCTCTAAGCAATCACCGAAATAAAGACAGTCAGAGACAAATACCCGTAAAGGGATTCAAAAGAAATATAGCCTTCATGCAGACAGACTTAATCCCCTGGTTGGGGGGCCCCTAATGCTCGGGGGGCCCTCACGGTCGGGGGGCCCTCATGGTCAGGGGCCCGCTTAAGGTCTTCCTGTCCTTCTTCCAAGGAAATGGTTGTGTAAAACTGTACACATGTGCATTAATCAATATAATGCGTTCCACTAAGGAATTAGTTCCATATTTGCTGTTGTAGTCAAGGATAGAGAAGAAACAGACATAGGCGAATCCCGCACTGCAACACGCCGGCTGTTAGAGAGGCAGTTAATGCCATTTCAGGTGTTCTTCGTCTTCTTCTGAATTGCCCAATGAAGGAAGGAATGATGTTTGCTCATTAGACTGCACGAAATGCGAAGTGCTTCACCAGCCGCATGCAATGCATCCCGAGAAAGCGGTATCTTCTTTTCGCTTAGCGACAGAACACAAACGAGCCGAACTGTACGTACACCTCAACCATTCAGCTCAACTGGATACATCAGGCAGTACAGTTCCCGGGGATAGCGTGGATGGCTGCAGGCCCATGTGGAAGTGCCCAAGGCGTGCTCGTGCGCGCCGTTTGCACAGCTACAACAATGTGTTGATTCATGGGGCATGAGTCTGCATGCTCCTGCATGGAGGTCCATGATTGGGGAGCTCTATCTATGTATCTGCAAACAGTTGTGTTCATCCGGCAGCACTGAGCAGTACCACGTCTACCCACGTGTGTACGGCCGCGAAGCGGCTGCTGCTCGACCCCTACGTCATGCGTGTGGAGCAAAACACAAGCACTGAAATACTTGTAAGCGTTCTTCTCTAGTGTGAGATATCTGCAGAGCCTCTGCTGCAGTCAGGGGTTGCCACGGTATCCGTTTTCCTCTGTTTGCTTCGGCCCTTCAGTTCTGTCGCGTTCAGTGACTCTTTCTCCTAACTAAGAAGTGTCTATACACCTGGCTACGGACCGCTGCCTCTCGTTCTGCATGCAGTGAAGGGTGGATGTCAGAGACAAAGTGAGGTCTCCAGGTGTACAAGTCGCCAGCAGTGGCAAAGCCGAAAAGGAAATGGGTTTTAGGGTTGACAGCTTTGGGCTTAACGTTATCTATCGATGGAATCGAGCGCCCTTACATCAATAAAACGGCCTTTGTTAGCTCTATAGCCATCCAGGCCTCTTCCCAGTTCACTGCGAATGTAGGAGGTGTATGTACACCGCAGATAGTTGAGGCTACGCTGCGCAGATGCAGCACAGATACGGCCTTCAACAACCCCGTTTCAGTGGCTCTTTAGCCTCTGCCTTCACAGCGCTATGCAGAGGCCAATGCGCTTTTGCTTCCACTGCAAGTACGGGTTGACGATGCTGCAACGCAGAGCAAGAGCAACAGAGACAGCAACAGAGAATGAAAAGCAACCAAATATAGAGTAACAGATGGTAGCGCGTCTGCTCAAGCCACTCCACGCAATAAAGGCAACCAACGCATGCACCCAAAAGGGGGGGCGACCCTCACCGGAAGATCTGAGGCTGCGCGGAGTTCGCCTCGAGGACTCTGTATATATGAAAGTTGTCTCCCTGCAGAAGATGCGCAGTGACACGCGGGAACAGCAGGGCTGATGAACGTCTGCTCCCTGGCAGCTACAAACTAAGCCCTCAGCAACTCACAGCAGGCTGGTACAGCTCACCCTGCCTGCAACCACTGCATTGGTGCATACATTCAACACACCCTACACTGCAGCTGCGCCTATTCTGCCAGCAACAGCAGGAGCAGCAGCAGATGGGTTTGAGCTAGACATGATGCGTGCCGTATGTCCACACGTTTACTGTTCCCTTTGGGCTGGGAGGATTTTATAGAATGAGAAGGGTGCGTCAAGTGCTGCTGCTGCTACGGCTACTGCTGCTGCTGCTGCTGCTACTGCAGTTGCTGCTGCTGCTACTGCTGGTGCTGCTGCTGAACAGACCAAGAAGAGCCGTCTACACAGTGTCTCCTATAGAGAGCTCACGTGTTGCTGGGCCAGATTCCACTCCCTGTGGGAGACCTCGAAGTAGCTCTTGTGCCGAGTTGTGCTGCTCTTCACCTCTACAAACGTTAGCCGCGGTGGGGCGCATGCACCCACAGGCGGATACTCCTGCAGCAGGCCAACAACACCCCACCCCCAAGAAGCGTTTGCATGTAATTCAATGTATGAAACCGCATGCATGCAGACGCAAGCCACGATGCAGCTGCGTGACCGGCCAGCAGCTTTCTTGAGGCGCCGTCTGGAGCCCACACTGCCCGAGGGGACATCTTGTGTTGCGTTTAGCCTCTCCTTTCGTCTCCTTGGAAAACGTACCTTGACAAGGATATCATAGCTCTGTCCGCTCTCGTGTTCTTCATTCAGCCACAAAACCTGCGCCGTCTTGTCTGCCAGCTGCTGCTGCAGCAGCCGCTGCAGATACCTGTACAC
This sequence comes from Eimeria mitis, assembly GCF_000499745.2. NCBI lineage: Eukaryota > Apicomplexa > Conoidasida > Eucoccidiorida > Eimeriidae > Eimeria > Eimeria mitis. The sequence goes on along the minus strand of NW_013571445.1, from coordinate 20,177 downwards.
TAGAGCTTCCCCCCTGCGTGCTGCAGCAGCAGAATCCCTTCCCCCTGAGGAGGAAGCCAAGAACGGAGCCACAGCCTCTCTATCCCTGCCGCAGCAACAAGCACACCGCAATCTATCGGAATTCAGCGCATAGAAAAAACACCTGCAGTAATGTATATATATATATATATATATATATATATATATATATATATATATATATATATATATATATATATATATATTCTACCGGGTTCTCTTCACTCTGTCTCTCTCCTTGTCACTATTCGGTATTTCTATATCTTGTTTGACTCCTCTCTCCCTTTATCTCTCCCGAGATTTGTCCCTGTCTACTCCCTTATCTGGATATGCGTGTATCTCCACCTATTCCCTTTTTCTCTTTCTACTGTCATGTAGCTCTCTCTCCATCTTTATCCCCCTCTATCCCTGTCTCTCCCTCATGTGTCTCCTAGGGCTCCTGTCTCTTTCTTGGCCTTTTCCTGTCTCAGCACTGATCTCCTGCTGAACTGTGTCCTCTTATATCTTTGTGTCAGTATCTTTGTCTCTTTTTCAAGTGTCTCTGTGTCTGCTTACTCTTGACGTAATTCTACGGCCTGCGCCTCGAACTCGCCCAGGGAGACGAACTGTTCCTCACTGAAGGCTTCTTGGAGACGGGAACCTGTCCCCTGTCCAGGTTGACTGTCTCCTTGGGGCCCCCATGCGGAGGGGGCCTCCGCTGCCCGTGGGTCTTCTCCCGATCTGTGCAGCGACCCGAACAGCGCCTCCTCCTGCAGTGTATCGACTCTGGGAGGAGATCTCCATGGAGAGCGTCTGGCTGCAGTTACAGCTGCAGCCTCCTCGGCGCCCTCCTCCCACCCAGCTGCCTCAGGAGACAACTCCTCCACATCACTGCTGCTGTCCTTGCTGCTTCTGCTGCTGCTGCAACTACTGCGACTCCCATTGCTGCTGCCACTGCAGCTGACGCGGCTGCGCGAGGCAGCGCCCTGCTGCCCTTCATCTCTGTCCCCTTTGCGCGCACCAGCAGCGGCGTCGTGTGATCCCTGCCTCCTCCGCACGTTCCCAGGGGACTCTCCGCTCCCTTCTAGAGGTTCCTTCATATCTTGCATGATTGTATCGACTTGTTCTGCTGCTGTTGCCGTCTCACTAGCTGCATCTCCTGCTTCTTCTGCTGCATCTGCTGCCTCTGTGTCTTGAAGTGCAGCAGATGCCGCAGGAATTGTCTCCGCAACGTCCCCGCTAGCCATAAGTACGAACCAAGCGTCGCGCAGCAACCACAGATGCCCCGTTGTACCCTCTTCTATTCTTCCCATCCTCTCGCTTGCTGCAGCTGCTTCCTCCTCCAGCAGCCGAAGCACCTCAGAGGCACTTGCCGTTGTGCCCTCTGTCAACTCAGCAGCAGAAGAACGGCTACCAGTAGCAACGTTGCTGCTACTGCTGCTGCTCCCAGCCTGAACAATCTCCCGTATACCTGCAATGCAGCGCTGCTGCAGTTCGGGGGTATCTAGGGGTTCATCCCAGAGGCCCTCAGCCTTGAGGCAGTCCTCTAATGCTGCTCCCACGATTGCTGCAGCAGCAGCAGTGGACAGTCTGCAGCAGAAGCTGCTTCTGCTACGCTGCAGTCCCTGCAACAAACGGAGCACGCCACCCTCCGGGGGCCGCATGAGCCACTGAAGCAACTTGTGCTGCAACCGTGAATATACCAGCAACAAAAAAGAGGCAAGAGGCTCATCCCTTCTCCCCCTTAGCGAAAATATCCGAGAAAACTCATTGAAAAAATCCCCAGGGAAAGATGGCAGCAGCAGTTCCTGCAGATCGTCTGCATGCGCTGCAGCAAACAACCTCCCGACTTGAGCATCGCTGTTCCTGCTGCTGCTGCTGCTGCCCTCGACTACTTCTAGCTGCACAAGAGCAGCACTCAGAGACTCGTGTCTTACGTCCCATGCCAAGAAGAGAGGAGAGGAGGCTCCAGCCGTGTCCTCTGTCTCCCACCTGTTCTGTCCGTTCAAGCACTGGCTGCTCCAGGTGCTGCTGTTGCTGCTGCTGCTGTTGGCAGTGCTGGCGCTGCTGTTGCTGCTACTGGCAATATTACTGCTACCGCTGTAACTGGCTGGGAGCTCTTCGTCTCCTTCGAGGATGTTCTCCCACTGCAACGCTGCGGGACAGGCTTCCCAGGGCCCCGTTGCCCCTGACTCGACGCAACAAACTCTGCTGCGGAGTTCCCTGCAGAGCAGCAACAACAGACGCTGCAGCAGCTGCAGCCAGCACGGCTTGCGCATATCCTCAGGGGACTCCCCTGAGATCATCTGTTGCTGCTTCTGGCGGTCCTGGAGCCACTGGCGCTGCAATAAGAGGTAGCGGTGTGTGTCTCTGCGGAGGAGGTAGCGTCGGGCGGCCGGCAGCAGCAGCAGCAGCAGCCTCTGTCTCAAGCCTTCGAGGGCGAGGCCTTGCGCCAGCTGTCTGGAGTCATAAGAAGGCGCCCTGAGCGGGATCGTCTCCAGCGACGATGCCGCGCCACGGAGACACAGAAGAGGAGCCGCAGTCAGCTGCACCAAGCAGGCAGAGCTGAGGGGCCCCACAGCCAGCCGCTGCTGCAGCAACTGCAGCCAGGCCTGCAGCACGGGTTGCCGTCCCTGCAAGCCCTGGTGCTGCAGGCGCCGACTCACCAGAGCATCGCAAGCACCGCACAGCTTGCCGCCTTCGTCTTTGCTGCAGTCGCTCACTGCAGCAGAGACGGCGAGGTCTCCCCAGCTGCATCCAGCCCCACAGTACCACACAACTGAAGGATAACCGAGCCCCTTCGATTCTTCGCCCCACATTGATCTATCTCGGCCATCCCCAGGAGGCCAGTCAACCTCGATATCTCCTCGCTGCACTGTGGATCCTGTAGCTGCTGCTGCTGCTGCACCAGCCTGCAGCAGCTCCCACAGCCGGCAATCCCGCGCTGTCAGACGCAGCCACATAGGGCTCCCCACGGGCAGCAGCCGCAGCTGCAGTACGCCGTTAGAAACATTAGCGGCACAGCGAGGACCCTTGGAGGAGACAGCGGAGGATGGAGACAGCTGAAAGCACGGGACCACAGGAAGCCCTCTTATGACGGAGTGGAGACTGAGGCTGCTGCTGCTGCAGTGTTGGTCGAGGTGCAGCAAGAGCGCAACTACATGCAACAGCAGCCTGCTGTCAACGCACTTAACCGGGAATGCTGATGCTATTGCTGCCGCTGGTGTTGTTGCAGCTGCTGCTGAACCTGAGTCATGCACTGCAGCAAGGGGCGACAACGGGCTTGGGCCGTCGTCATTTGCAGCTGCATACCGCCGCAGTTTGCGGGGCCTGCCGGGCAGCGCATGCGTAACCTGCCGTTGGTGTGTGCCAGTAGCAATTCCTGCTGCTGTCGCTGCTGTAGCTGTTGCTGCAGGCGTCGCCCTTCCCCCTTCACCCCCCGAAAGTACCCTTCCTGAGTTTGTTAGCCGAGCCAGGGCCTCGACGCAGTCCTTGAGGGACGGGTATTCTGTTACGCACAGATCTTGCAGCAAAAAGACATCCAGCTCAGCAAGCCGCAGCTGCTGCTGCTGTTGTTGCTGCTGTTGCTGCTGCTGCTGTTGCTGCTGCTGCTCGACGGAAAGCGACGGCTCTGTGGGGCGAGGCTGCGTCACCTGAGTGCATTGTCTGTCCAGCAGCAGCGCGATGTCCTCTAAAGGCCAGCACCTGCGAAAGGCTGCAAGGGGGGCCCCCAGCGGAAGGCGGAAGATCGACTCAGACGGTGCCCTCCAGCTGATGCAGCAGCCAAGAGTAGCTGCAGCAGCAGCAGGATCAGCAACAGCGGATTGTTCTGAATCCCCTAGCAAGGTCGCGGGGGCTGCAGGTTGCGGAAGCAGCACAGCCTGTCCGCAACTGCGGACAGTCCAGAGGCTGGGCTGCTGCTCTACTGCTGCCGTCACAGCGCCAGTTGCTGCTGTTGTTACCGCTGCCGCTGCAGTCGCTGCTGGATGCCGCATACGAGCGAGATACTGCAGCAAGCCAAAACAGTCTCTGACAACTGTGATACAGCAGCAGCAAAATAAGGAGACGCTGCGGCCTCCCAAGTGCTGATACAGGCAGCTGCAGCTCATGAGCTTCTCGCTGCAGTCGCTGCTGTTACTACTGCCTTTGCTGCTGTGGTTGCAGCAGCATCGCCCTTCCCTGCAAGACGCGTCAGCTGCCGCTAAGAAGCAGGCCGCCAGGGAGAGAGGCGCGTCGCGTGAAGACGTTCCTCCAGCTCCGCAGCCATTCACGCCGCCCATGCTGCCGCCGTCGTTGCTGCTGTTGTTGCTGCTGTCCTTGCTGCTGCTGCTGTCGCCGTGGCCTCCTGCCCCCGGCAGAGTACTCGCCACTGGGCTTCTTCCGCGCTGCAGATGAGAAGAAAGAGACAGCAGCACGTTTGCAGCCGTCGCCTCTTCTGGCATTCGGTGGAGTCCCTCTGGTTCCTCCCTGCTGTATGCACTATGTGCTGCTGCTGCTGCCCTGGCTGCCTTGGCCGGCGTCAAACGTTCCTCCAACCAGTGCGCTGCACGCGACAAGCACCCGCAAGCAAACAGCAAATCAAGTGCTGCTGCTGCTGCAGGGCCCTCCGGTGAAGCTGGCAGCAGTTCTTCAATCTCAGGGGTGTCCAGGCAGCTTCCCGCGTCGGCTAACGAGTCAAGAGCGCTGCTGGTTCTGCTGCTGCGCAGCGGATGCTGAACCTCCACCCCAAGCTGCTGCGGCTGTTGCGGCTCTTGGGGCTGTTGTGGCTGCTCCTGCTGCTGCAACAATCGTTCCGCTAGAGGGTGCAGATATTCTACCAGCCGTCCGTACACCTCGACGCACTTGCTCGTGGGCGCTGCTAGCTCTTGCGGCTTACGCAGACCCACGAACCGCCAGTGCCAGTGCGCGTTGTTGCTGTTGTTGTTACCGCTGATGGTGTTGCTACTGCTGCTTCTGCTGTTGCCCCTGATGTCGTTGTTACCGGCGCATCTAAGGCACGCGCGGGGTGAAGGGCTGTCGTCTCTGATGGTGTGGCATGCAGCAGCACTTGCGGAGGGATCGGCAGTGCTGCTGCTGCTCCTGCTCCGAGTGCGAATGCTGCTGCTGCTGCCGGAGTCGTCGACCAGATGGATACAGCGCTTCTTGCTATTCATCCGGCGAGGCGTGCCATTTGCGCTGTTGCTTCTGCGTCCCATCGGCGGCAGTGATCCTGCTGCTTCCTCCTGGCTATCCGTGCTGCTTGAGCTGCTGCTGTCCGAAGAGCTTTGGTCTCCCTCACAGTCGAGCACGAAGAGCTGCTGCTGCTGCTGCTGTGCCTTCCCGCCCTGTAATGCTGCGGTTCCAGAGATAGATAAGGCGTCACACGCAACTGCCGGCAGCCATGCACTGCAGCGCAGTTGCATAAGCAGGGAGGAGGTTGCATCTCCTCCGGCGAGAAGCGCAGCCACCGGCTGCCGCAGTCCTGAAGCGGCTGCCTCCCATCGTTCGCTACAAGATGAGCTCTCCTGCTGCTGCTGCTGCTGCTGCAGTGTGAACTGCCCTTCTGCCGCGGATGATGCTGTTGCTGCTGCGCCGGAAGCACATAGCTGCCAGCGCAAGCGCTTATAGTGCTGCCAGCGCTGCTGCGCCTCCGCTAAGACTCCAACCACAAGACGCAAGGAAAGGCTTTCAGCTTGCTGCAGCTCTCGCCTGACCGGCAACACCCGTTGCAGCGGCAGCCGCACCATAGTCTGTACCTGTTCGCTGCAGCTGCCGCTGCTGCTGTTGTTGCCGCTGCTGATGCTTCCGGCAGCAGCAGTAACGGCGGTAGCGGCGGCAACGAGTCGCTCGAAGTCGAGGCAGACGAAGTCCTCCACCAACACGGACACACCTGAGGAGACAGCGGCTGCAGCGGGGTCATATGGTGCATCGGAGACATCCCAGCCTTGCTGCTGAAGCGCCGCCTGCAGCCACTGCAGCCTCGGGGTCTCCCACCAACGGGACAGCTGCACCAGCAGCTCCTCTGTCACACTGCAGCCGCTGCTCTCCTCAGGTACTGGGACACCATTCACGGCGGCGAGTTTGATGCGTGAAGTGGCGTTAAAAACCTGTTGCTGTTGCTGCTGCTCGTGCTGCTCCTGCTGCAGCTTCTGTGGCGGCGCATCGATGTGCAGCCAGTACCTGACAGAGGAAACCTCCAGCAGGCGCTGCAGCCCGACAAGCTCACAGAATTGCCCCCAAGTGGGAAGAGAGACAACTCGGGAGTACGCAGATGAAAGGAATAGACAATCGGGAAGCAGCTGTCTGTAAAGCTGCAGCAACATCGCCTGCTGCTGCTGCTGCCTTTGCTGTTGCTGCTGCTGCTGCTGCGTGCTCTGTGACCCCTCCCCCCAAAGACACCGCAGCGCCGGCGTGCCCAGGGCTACCCTAGTGCCCTTGTCAGTGCAGACGGGCAAACGGAGGATCTGCTGCCTGCATACGCTCCTGTCTACCTGCATCAAGGCCGCCAGGCTGCGACAGTGGTAGACGAGAAAGAAGAGATAACCCACCAGCTCACTCTCTGTTGTAGTATCTCCCAGGTCAGGCTGCTGTAACAAGGGCAGCAGGCGCTGCTTCAGCACCTGCTGCGGCCGCAGATAATCTATGCCCAGACTCCGTAGACACCGCACCACGCGGGATCGCTGCATCATGCAGTCCGCTGCCAGCTGCTGCTGCTCCGTCTCTGAAAGCACCTGTTGTTTATGCGGCTCATCCTGCGCCAGCAGCTTCAGATGCTCTTGCTGCTGCCGGTTGTCTGCTGATATCGTCCACGGTTCCAGGACACCAGGGTGTACGTACACCACAAGCTGACTCCCGGTGGAGCTCTCAGTGAGTCCCCCACTCGCCCCATCGCCGAGGTCTGCCCTCAAGGGCTGTGAAACGCTGCCTGCTGCTGCCGCTGCTGCTGCTTCTGCCGCTGCGCCAGGCGCAGCTGCGTGCGGCGGGAGGCACAACGTCAGCTTCGCGTCGTCTGCTGCAACGAAGCGCCCGCACACTGTAGGGAGGAAAGGAATGCTCCGAAGAGCTCCCAGAGCTGCCCGCTGCTGCAAGGACGGTTGCTGCTGCATACAGACGCTTTCGAGCACCAGCAGCAACCGACCGATTCCTTGCGGCTGCAGTATGTGGTCAAGGTGCTGCTGCTCCACCTGGCTGCCCGGGCCCTCCTGTTGCAGCCTGACGAGACACCGCAGTATCTCTACTACATCCCACGACCCCAAGTCGCTCACCCCGAGCGAACGGAGGGCGGCCGGCTCGAGATGCTTCAGCACTCTCGGGTGTACGTATACCCGACCTATGGCCCTTTCCAACAGCCAAGGTGGCACTGGCCACCCTGTCTGTGCGCTGCACCCGCCGCTGCTGCTGGTGCTGCTGTCGCTGCCGCTGCTGCTGCTGGAAGGACACAGAGACGCAGTAGCATATGACCCGGAAGCACTCTCGCCTGCACCACTGCAAGCGAGCACTGCGCGTGCTGGGCAGCACCATATAAAGTCCTCAACGGTAGTTGGTGCTGCTTGCTGCTGTTGCTGCAGTTGCTGTTGTTGCTGTTGCAGTTGCTGCTGCGCCTCAATACAAGGGTTTACAGCCAACAAACACTCTAGCTGCTTCACGGCAGTTAGTGCAGCAGCCGCAGCATCGCCAACCATTCCCGCGGAGCCCCCCGCAGCCCCAGCAGCATGAACAAGTGGAGCAAACAGCAGCAACGACTCCTGCAGCTCCGGGTGGGCCGATGTGCATACTGAGAGGGCTGTGCAAAGAGCAGCAGGCAGCTGCTGCAGCAGCCAACAGTTCCAGCTGTCTCCACACCTCAGGTCTTCACGTGAGGCAGTCAAACTAAAGGCGCCCTGAAGAATGAAGGGCAACCCAAAGCCCCTCACGGGCAGAAAACAGTGCAGCGGCCACCCCGTGCTGTGGCCGCTGCTCCCATCATCATTGCTGCCGCTGCTGCTGCTGCTGCGATTCGTGTCCGATGCTACTGCTGCAGCAGAAGGATGCGCAACTGCTGCTTCCGGAGTCGCCGCCGCGTATCCATCTGGCGTTAGGGGCAGAGCTACTACAAGAGGCTCGTCACTGGGCCCCGCAACAGGGGGAGACCCTACCGGTGTGTGGCTCACTAGCAACCAGTGCTGCTGGCGCTGCTGCCATTGGCCGTCTCCTCCCCTGCAATTGCTCCAACGGTCACACAGCAGTGGAGAAGTCGACTCCAGCGCACGGCGGCAGGAGGTCAGGACAACGTGCTGTGCACAGCTCGGCAAATCATACACGTGCTGCTGCTTCTGTTGCTGCTGCCTCTGCTGCTGCTGCTGTTGGTGCTGCTGCTTGAATACTGAAGCATCGATGCGTGAAAATGTGTGTTTTTTGAGCAAGAAGCAGCTCTTGTTTGCCTGACTGCGACATGAGACTCGACGGACCCGGCGAAGGAAGAGGAGACAGTGAGGCTCCACCACCGAGAGACGGCTCGAGAGGCTGTCTCCTTCCCTCGCCCACCCTTTCTCTAACGCTGGCCGGACAGGTAGCCAAATGATCGTCCGCCAGACGCGTATAACCGCTTCTGCCGCTGCTGCTTCTGTTGCTGGCGCAGCGGCTGCCGTTGCACCTGTTGTTTGCTGGGAATGCGGCGACAAGATGGAGCAGCAGCAGTCATTGCTGCTGCTGCAGCTCGCGCTGCTGCTCGTTTTGCTGCTGCCTGTCTTCGCCAAGGCCAGAGGGTCCTGCGCAGCAAGGAGCGCTCCCTCAAGTGCCTCCGCTGGAAGGAATCTTCTCCAGTCCCGCGAGGGCAGTGGGTGAGGGAGCACAAAGCCGAGGCCACTGCTGTCCTTAGCCGAAAACTTCAGTGCAACTCCTGTGCACGAAACGATGTGAGGTTCATCCGAGAGGCTGAATACAGACTTGAAGCCCACGCCGAACCTGCCTATGCGGCGAACCTTACTTTGCTGTCCTTGCTGGGGCTGCTGCTGCTCCCGTTGCTGCTGCTGCTGCAGCTGAGGATCTTTGGTGCTGCGTGCCACGTCGCACAGGGCCCGCACGTCTGCTGGTGTGAAACCTCTTTCATTATTGAAGACACAGAGGCCTTCAGGGAGGAGCTCGAAATGCAACGACGGGACTGTCAGGGCGGGTATCCGGGAAAGAAGGTGCTGCTGCTGCTGCGGCTGCAGCAGCAATGCTGCAGGGGGTAGCGGCAGCGGCAAGGCGTATACGTTGTCGTCTGCATTCTGCAGGAGCTCCAGCTGCAGGTGGCCCTCTGAAGAGTACAAGTCCCCGGCCAGGCGGCTGAGGGCTCGGGTGAGCCGCTCCCGCTGCCTCCGCAACACAGCATCAACAAGTGTCTCCTCTGCAGCAGCAGCAGCAGTAGTACCAGCAGCAGTCGCCAAGGCTGCATCGCCGTTGCTGCTGCTAAGGCCTACGCCGAACTCCTCAGTCCGCAGTCGAAGCACAAATTCTTCAGGGCTTTCATTCCCCCACAGATCCGCCGCAGGGCCGGCTGCCTTCTCAGCTGCCAGCGTAGAACCTGCAACCGCAGCAGCAGCGGCACCAGCTGCAGCTGGAGCAGCTGCTAAAGGGGCTGCTGCTGAAGCAAAGGTGCCCGCCGCACCCTTGTCTTCAGGCTTGGGACGGTCAGATGGAGCTCTGCTGCGCTGGCGTGGCAGCAGCAGGATCGTATCGCCGTCATCAAATAGTATCCCCACGCTAGTGGTTGTTGGCGCTCCTATTGCTGCTGTTGTTGTCGCTGCAGCTGTTGTAGGTGGCGCTGCAGCATTTGCTGGTTTTACTCCTGCAGCTTGGTCATGCTCCGCTGCAGTGACGCCGCCAGTTGTGTTGCTGCTAACTTGCCGCTGCTGCTGCTGCTGCAGCTGCGGCTGCTGCTGGGGCCTGAGTGGGGGCTGCTGTTTTGCCTCCAGCGCCTTTGGCTGCTGCAGTATCTCCAACGCAGCCAGTACTTCGTGTTCAGGCAGCAGCAGCTGCATGCACCGCTGCAGTGCCCCATGCAGATGGGAAGACAACGGTCTGAAGGCTGCCCTCGTTCCCAGCAGCAGCAGCAGAAAGGCATCTGTCTGTGCGCTTCCGCTGCTGTGCGTGGCTGCTGAAGTCGCCTCAGCCACCTGCATCTGCTGCTGGCAGCAGAACGTTGAAATAAACACAAAGCGCTCAGCAGCAGCAGTGAGGACCCCAGAGCCAAAGACATCCACAATTGGCGCCAACAATACAACAATGCACGCATCTATCAGGACCCTAGGGGCCTCCAAAAGAACTCTGCAGCAAAAGTCCCCCCACGCTTGCTGCTGCTGTTGCTGCTGCTTTTGCTGAAGGTCGGCACGCTGCTGCAAATAACTGCGGACTTCGCTCTGTAGAGTTGCCGGGTTATGAGAAGGCAAGCGACGAGCATCCCAGACGCTGCTGTTGCTGATGCTGCCGATGCACTGCCGCTGCGACTGCGGCTGCCACAGCAGAGCTGCAAGCGCTGCGACTGCAGCAGCAGCAGATCTACTGTTTAGGCTATCCAGCAACTGCCGTAGCGTATCATGCGTGGGGTTGGGCACACGCACGATGCTCCCCCCCTCAATGCTCACGAAAACATTCCGACTAAGCAAGCTACTGCTGCTACTGCTGTTGCTGCTGCTGCTATTCCTGGTTGCAACAAAGGGCGTACTGCCGTGGCGGCTAAGGAAGGACTCCAGGTCCCCAAAAGACGGCTCCAGTGTGTCGTCCCAGCTGCAAACAGTGCGCAGGTCGACGAGCGCAGGAGCCGCGTCGATGGCCATCGCAGCAGCTTCCCACGATAGAGCTCTCTGCTGTTGCTGGTGCTGCTGCTGCGACACCAGTCGCTGCAAGCAACGCTCCACCGCGGCTGCCTGCTGCTGCTGCTGCCGCTGCAGCTGCGGCTCCTTCGCACAGCTGCGGGAGCTCTGCGCAAGAGCTGCAGCGATATCCCAAGGGCTGCACAGCGTGGCTGCCAGGTGTATGCAGCCGTGGGCTTGCCGTTGCAACTCAGAAACCAAGACATCCTGTGCAGCACGCGAAAGCGCTCCCTCACTCCACAGAGCGGGAAGGGATATGGGAACCCCCGCCTCAGTCGAGGGCCGTAGGGGGGCCCTGGCGGGGACCTCCATTACGGACCGCCGCAACTCTGATATGAAGAGGTCTAGTGCTGCTGCATCAGCCAGCGGTCTGCTGTTTTGCAGGGCAGATGCAGCAGCAGCAGAGAACTGCATCCGCACAAGGTGTACACACACCCTGTATATCAGCCCCGTCTGCACAGAAGCCCCTGCCGCAGACGCTACTGCTGTTGCTGCCGCTGCGGTTTGCAGCACTAATAAAGCAAAGCGCACATAAAGCTCGACAGACGGGTGGCCTGCTGCAGCGTCTCCACTGCTGCCTCCCGCAGCCTTTAGGCGAAGCCCCTCCTCCACAGCAGCAGCAGCAGCACCCGCGTCCTCGCGCTGCAGCAGTTGCAGCAGAGTGTGCACGGCGCCGGACTCTGCTACAGGGAACACAGCTGCCTCCAGTGCATGCAGCACCTTGAGAAGCCCCTCCTGCTCCCCCTCGCGTGCGTCTGCGCGCTGCAGCTGCAGCGGCAGCTGCAGCATGAGACGGCTCAGAGCCTCTTCAGGAGGCACAGAGCAAATGGAATGCCCCCCAGAAGTTCCTGCGGCTCCATCGCTGCTGCAGCTGCTGCTGGCCTGGTCATCTGCAGCCGATCCTGAACCATCTTCCGCGCGGTGCTGTCCTTGCTGGTCTTGTTGCTGCTGCTGGTGCTGCTTCTGCTGCTCCGCGTTTTGTTCCTGGATATCTGTCTGTCCCTGCGCTTCCTCCTGCTGCGGTTCTTCCTGCTGCTGTTGCTGCTCCTCCTCCTCGATCTTGTCTTCTTGCGGCTCTTCCGTTCGCTTGCAGCCGGCCGAGGAGGGGACGTCTGGTAATGCGCCTTTCGCCTTCTGGGCGAAACGCATCAGCAGGCCGACAGCAAGTCCGGCTGCAGCACGAGCTGCCGCAGCAGGAGGAAACCTGCGCAGGAGCCGCAGCCACAGGTCTTGAAGCAGCGCCTCGCAGCTGAACGGCTTGAGGGGGACAAACGCTTCGCTCGCGAGTCTCAGTAGCTCTTGCTTGATGAATGCGCTGATAGCCAGACGAAGACTGAACTCCCGATGAAGCGGCAAGCCCCGTTGGTGCCGCTGCTGCTGCTGTTGCTGCTGCTGTTGCTGCCACACTGCAACAGCCAGCAAATGTGAACATAGCGGGTCGCGGCTCGGGCAGCTGCACTCGCATACCGCTGCGTCCACAATCCGGCAATTCGCCCTGCATGCACAAGAATGCAGGGACACCATACGTCGTAAACCACACATGCATATATATATATATATATATATATATATATATATATATATATATATATATATATATATATATATATATATGAACCCATTGCTAGGGAGGTGCATGCACACCACGCTGCAAAGGCCAAGAAGAAACACATTGTTTATGAACCAAAAACATTGAGCAAACTCACGTATCCGAGTCGACGATGAAAGAGTCTCTGTCTGCCTCGCTCGGTTGCACACCATCTTCTTCGCACGCAAAGCGCAGCGCTTTCTGAAGCCGGCCATCTCGCCACTTAATTAAACCTGATAATTCAGGCAGAAAACAGTCTGCATTCAGTTCAAACGCATTCCTGCTGCTGCTGCTCCTGCTGCTCATTCCTGTTGTGCTCGGCGCTGGGGTAGAAGATTCAGCAGCTACAGTGTCCATGCGGAGCGTTCCTGTACCCTGAGGCCTCCCGTCGCCAGGCCTCGGTTGCTGCTGCTGCTTCCGCTGCTGCTGCTGCCGGTGGTGCTCCTGCTGCTCCTTCTCCTGCTCTTGTTTTTGCTGCTGCCAGCGTTGCTGGTGCTGGTCCCCCTGTTCTCGCCGATGTGTCCATTGCTGCTGCAGCTGTGACTGCTGTTGCTGCTGATGCGGCAAATGCTGTTGTTGTGGCTGCTGCTGCTGGTGTGGCTGCCGCTGCGGGCGTTGCTGCCGTTGCTGCTGCTGCGCAGCCTGTCGCCGATTGTGGTGTTGCTGCGCGTGCTCAAATGGGGCTCGAGCCTCCTCTTCCGACTCGCTGCTACTGCTGCTGAGAACAATCTCTTCCTGAGGCCTTGGCGCTGCGGCAGCATGGCGAGGTGTAGCTCTAAGCGCCGCAACTGCTGCAGCAAACGGCGACCGAAACTGCGGCGCACGCCGACTGTAGCAGCCCCCTTGTGGGGCTCCGACCTCTTGTTGTTGCGTTCCTTGTGATGAATTTGCAGACAGCTGTGGCTGCGGGGGGAGTGTTGCGGGTTGCTGTTGCTGCCTGGTCTGCTGGTATTGCAATGGAACAGCAAACTGCAACTGCTGCGGACTGGCAGGCAGGGGTGGAGGGGGTGGAGGAGTGGCCTGCCACTGCTGCTGCTGCCACTCCCGCTGCTGCCAGTGCTGCTGCGGCTGTTGCACCTGCCGTTGCTGCTGGCGTAGCTGATGTTGCGGCAGCGGTGGCCCTGATGATTGTTGCAGCTGGACATGGGCCTGCACGTTGCTGTATGTGCTTGCATCGTAGTGCATTTGCCCTTGGGAGAGAGAATACGGGGGACCATGCCTGCCTCCCTGCACGGGAGGCTGGGGCCCCCCATAGGGCCCCTGAGCAGGCGGAAGTCCAGGCCGCATCCCACGGAGGCCCTGGAAGGGGCCCTGTGTAGTTTATGTGACCGGAGTAAGATGACCTTTTAACTTCTAAGGCGGCCGCTTGAGGCCCCATACAGCTGCTTGACGGGTAGGGCCCCCCAGGACCCTGGTTGTGTATGCGGACCACGGGGGCCCTTGGCTACCCTTCGGCAACGAGTAGCAGTCATCTGCGTATGATGTTGTTTATGTTGTTAAATTGTTTTTTAAGTGGCGATGAAGGTTCATGGGGAACACGAGGAACACAGATGCCGACTTGCGCATGCTTGAGCGGCTGGTGTAGCGTGCCTGCTGTTAGCATAGTAACATTCACTTGGCCTCGGTATGTTGCCTGCAAGCGAATACAAATGCTCTATTCGTGTATACAGAGGTAAAGCATGCAGTGAAGGGAGCTTCGTCGAAGCTTCCTTGTGTTCACACTCGAGGCTGGCGTGGATCGCCACCTGCGCAAAGCAGCTGGCGATGCAAGCCAGCAATTTAACAGCCTGAACAACATCATGCGTAAATTGCTGTTACTCTCTGCGCACTCACAGCATCCAAGGGACGCGGGGAGCCGCAAATACACTTAGGCTGCCTCCTTCCCCGGTACCCCAGACCCTGAGCTTAACCCCCCACTATGCCTTGGGAGAGGGGTGAGAGGTCAGCTGTTTCCGAGGATCGCTTACCTCGAGTCTTTGTCTTCATTCCAGCTGACGTACCTCCTTGAATAGGGCAGGAAAGCACGCTTGACACTTGGTAGCACCGCATAGTGCTGAACAGGCTCAGCAAGCAGGACAAGTGCTCGACAATTAAGCGCCCTATTCTGAGGCCTAAATAAAGACAAAAAGGGGTTTATTTAGGCCTCAGAATATGGCGCTTAGTTGTGGCGTGCTGCCTAAAGGCGAAAGAGGGGTTTAGGAATGTGAAGGAACATAGTTTGTGTCAATGGATGTCCTTCAGTGAGACGGGTGTGGGCCCGCATCACATGGAGTGTTTGAAGCCACCATGAATGTTCTTCAAACTGCGCAGCCGTGTCCTCCACTACTCGCAGTCCCCCCTGAGCACTTGCATGGATGGGCCCAGTTGGGTGCGATTAGTCCTTTAGTGCAGTGCCTACTGCTGAGTGCAGAACCTGTACTGCCAAACTGCGGCGGAGTTAATTGCAAACTCCGCCGCACGCGTCCGGAAGGGCAACGCACTGCATGGGTGTTTCTTTCTCCAATGGTCCCTCTGGGAAGAGACCGAAGGGCTGAACATATGCCTTCTCACTATAACGTGCCATAACGTGCCTGCTCTCGTGTGCATGCCCATGCACGCGGGCACGGTTTTAGCTGTCCCAAAAGAGGCATCAAAGACCTAGCGAGCTGCAGTTGTTGTCGTGAATCGTAACTGACCCTAGCTACATAGGCAGAAACACCATTTACACTCGCATGTGCCTACTATACTTGATTGTCTGGCCTGTTGCTGCGCTGCATATGAAGAAACGTTTGTGCTGCTGGAAAACCATCACCCCCGGACAAAACGCAAGCACCCAAAACTTAAGCCCAGAGGAGGTTTGCCAAACGAACTCAAGAAAGAGAACCATTCGGCGTTCAACAATATTTCATATGAGGGCTAAAGCAACAGCCGCCTCTCTTCTGTCCGGGGAGCGTCTGCAGAAGTACGCTTGCCGGCTAGAAGTGGCATTACTCATGGGCTGTGCGTTCCTCTTGCGCCGTTTGGCTCTCTTCGCTGGGTGTCTGCTGTTGCTGTGAAGAAGCTGCAACCAAGATGGCGGCAGCCTCCCTCTCGGGAAGGGGTGTACTTGCGACGGTGTTTGCTGGGCCGGCGAGTTGAGACAGGTCGTGACCGGCGGGGAGTTTAAGACGAAAGAGGGGTTTGCGCTTCTGTTCAGGGCCTTCACTGCTTCGAGCAGTTGGACAATGCGGCCTTTTGTTTGTTTGAGAAGTGAGCGAAGTGTTGGATGGAGCTTTATCGTCGACCGAATCAAGCAGGTTCTTCGCCACCGCCAAGCAAATCTTAAGCCGCTCTTCCATGCTTATATGGAAGCTGAGGCCTGCAAGATACATTTCATGATCAGTCATTCGTGGAATTCCGAGATGCCCGCCCAAAGGAGCGGTGCGGTTCGGAGGCGTAGTGCAGTGTGTGTGGCAAGGCGCAAGCGTAGATGCGTTTGACCCTGCGGTTTCCGTTGAAACCGCTGGAGTGGCTGGTGGCGCGAGCGGAGACAAACTGGTCGGGGCAGGAGTAGAGGTGTTTTCTGCTGCTGCAGTGTCCATTGCAACCAATGGACAAGCTGGTGGAACCAGCGAGGACAAACTAGTCAACCTGAACGGACAGGAGGAAACAGAAGGAGGTACGGCAGGTCAACTTTTGGCCTGCTACAGGCGAGTAGTTTAGCTCTATTTGCCACAAACGAGCCCTACACACACAGGGCTTCCGGGAAGGCGGACACCCTATCCAGATGAAGTCAACACAGACGGCAGGTTACAACTGCCCGTGAATACAGCATAGGAGGAAAAACAGAGAGTATTAGGAGGAAAAGAGAAGTAAACCTGGAAATGGGACACTTACGCTTCGGTATCAGAGACAGCAGGCACTTCAGCCCTGGGTTCTGGTACTAGCGCGCCATCACTGTCGGCCATGGCCATCTCGGGCTTTTGCGGGCTCGTCTGGCAACTACTAGCCGGGCTTAAAGCGAAAAGAAGATATTTGGAGTGGCTATACGACTTCTTTACTATGTTTTGTTGCATCCTGAACTGCAATGCTCGCTGCATTTTCGCGAGAGTCCTTCGAACGGTGGTGCTCACAGAGACGAACGAGACAGCCGAAGCCACACAGGCAAGAAAGAAAAGCAAGTGGATGCAAGTTTAAGGTTGTTCCAATAGAGAAATCAATCTTTATCGAGAATTACAGGCTTATAAAAGCGAAAAAGAGTGCGTGTGATCAAGTAGGCTAGCTGAGTTGCTTCTGCGGGCCCAGGTCACTGGCCCGCCAAGCGCAGGCGTTGTCGGTCCTCAGTCTCTGCGTCCCTCGTTGCCGGTTCTCAGTCTCTGCGTCCCTCTGCATTTCTCTTCCACTCGCTGCATATTCTGTCGAACCGCTTAATTGTTTTAGTGTTACTTCCTTCAGTCCAGTCGCGCAACGTAATCGATTTCAAGGTTTTTCGAGGGGGCGGCATGTGACCGCTCGATGCGGAAATGGAGACACCGCAACTTGCACTAGAAGGCAGAAATGCCCCCTTTTATAGTCGATGAGCAGTTACACCTATGCTGACTTGCCTTCTTAGATTTGTCTATGGAGACATCTGCTTAACAGCCGGCATTTCAGGCAACAGGAGGACCTCTTGGAACCAATGGTCTGGACTGAGAACAGAGAGACACGAAGAGCCTTAGGAGCTTGAGCAGGCAGTTTTCTGGTAGATAGGTTGGGAAAGCTAATGTTCCAACGTCCGAGAAGGAATGGATAAAGATCTACGGCATCCTTATGGTGGTCAAATGCCCGGGCGCCGCTGCACACCCAACACCCCTAACGCAGCAATCATTCGAGCACAATACTCCATAGGAATCGAGCACACGGGTATCGATGCATGCTCGCTATTGTTGGTGATGGGTCAACGTATGCAATATTTCCGTGGCAAGCAATATCTGGGTTTAAATAACGCATGTTAAGCAAATAGTTCGTCACATTCCGATGTACGGGCGGCGGCAGGCTAAATAAACAATGACAGTATTGTTTATTTTACTCATCGCCCCCCGTATAAGGTCGGCAAATGCCTCGTCATGTCTTGGTCTGTGAGCAGCGACCAGTTGCATGAACACTAGGACAAGCTTAATTATGTGTCAGCGAATAAACGCACAGTACAGGAACACAGCCACCGTCTAGCAAAGGGAACGACTAAAATGTACAGCTGGCTGGAGGCTCAGGCACAAGCCAACACCAAGCCGACGGAGGCTTTTCGTTGCCCATGAGAGCGTGGTCGGCTGCAGGTATGCGAAGAGTTTCTGTCTTTACTAGGGGAGCAGGAGTAGCTGCAGCACCAGCAGCCACTGCTCAGGCAGCATTATAGGCAATTCCGAGAACGAAAGGGCCGGCTCTAGAGCATATGCTGCATCCTGCGCGTACATAACAGACGGTATATCGTCGCTGCAGCTGCTACCCGCAAGAATAGCAACAGAAGCAACAGTGGCAGGCGGCCACTCAACTGCTGTGGTGCTATACCATATGCGACGAGCATGAGGCCACCCCTTCCGCAAGCTCTCAGTACTGAACAATAGCCCCTGTTGTATGTTTACCTTTTTTGTTTCGCTTGCGTACTCACCAGCTCGACAGAGCAATTTGCATGAAGCAGTCGCTGTGCCAGATGCAGATGCAAACGGGGGATAGCTGCTGCAGCTGCTATCTGCGTAAGTAGTAGCATACGCATCAACGAAAACAACAAGAGCGGCAACAGCAGCAGGTGGATTCCAAACTGCTGTGGTGTTAGAAACCATAGGAAGGGGGGAAGATGCCGTTCGTTTTGGAAACTTTTCTTTGCTGCACAGCATCACACGGTGTTTGTTTCCTTCTTCGTTTTTGCTTGAGCATTCGCCAGCCTGAGTGCAAGCTCTGCATGAGCAGTTCACTGCTCCACAAGCCTTTCGCATCAGCTGCTCGTTGTTCTGCGTGCTGTATGCATTAGATAGTGCAAGCATATGTGTTTGTGACTGGCTGCCGTTGCATCAAGGTGAACTCTGGCCGTTTGGTCGGTGCGTGTAGGAAGCGCGGAGACAACAGGGAAACAATCTAGTTCGCAACAACGGCGGCGCGCACCAATTGCTTGCCAGCAAATACAACCAAATCAATTGAGAGCAGGCTCTGCATGACATTCATTTGTCCGTGTGGTGGATGCTTCCTGGAGAGACAGCGGCCTCTCTGCTGTCCTTGAGGAGATAGCAGTAGGGTACTTCCTAACCAGAGGTGGAGTTTCGCATGTGGTGCAGCTCGCGTCTGTGCGGTTCTGTGTATGAAATGTATGAAGTAAGACGATTTGGATATCAAATTAATGGTATAACCAGATGTGAGCATTAACACTGAAATCGAAGGTTAAGCAAATGAGGTAAACAAATTCGAGCGTCAAATAAGTAAAATACGCAGCGCTAACTTCGCAGCAAAAGCAACGAAGGGAGGGAAGTAAGAACGCATATTCTTCACAGTGTTCATCTCACCATACTTAGATATAGTTCTTGCTATTCAATATTGACTTCCGTCTACTCCATCTTCAAGTATGGAATAAGTGGATAAAACAGATGCGAACAAGAAGTGCGCATATACACATGTCAGCGTAAACTAGCGTATACTTGAATATGTTTATTTCATCTCCACATATGCTTCTTTCATGCATCTCATATATAAATTCACGTATTTGTTTTGCTCATATTCAATATGCTTCTCTCATTTGCTCCGCGTTTGCTTCAAGGATTTCATATCCAGCACGTGCTGAGTTCGTCAGCACGTGCTGCTCTTTGCAGCACCAACGAGGAGTAGCACCAGAAGCATTAGCGAAAACAGCGACGGTGGCAACAGCAACAGGTGGATTCCAAACTGCTGTGGTGCTAGAAACCATAGGAAAGGAGAAAGAGGTCGCTCCTTTTGGAAACTCTCCCTGCTGCACAGCATCGTACGGTGTGTGTTTTCGTCTTCGTTCTTGCTTCAGCGTTTGCCAGCCTGAGTGCAAGCTTTCCATGAGCACTTCGCTGCTTCATATGCCTTTTGCACCACCTGCACGTTGTTTCCCGTGCTGTCTACATTAGATAATGCACGCATATGTGTTTATGTGACTGGCTGCCGTTGCGTCAAGGTAAACTCTCCCCGATTGGTCGGTCTTTGTAAGAAAAGCAGAGACAAAAGAGAAACCATCTAGTTCGCAATAACGGCGGCGCGCAGCAACTGCTTGTCAGCAAGCCTAATCAAATCAGTTGGAAGCAGTATCTGCATGGTATTCAAAAGGTGCAAACAATGCATTGTCTCTGGCTGCACACCAACCACTTAATCAACCACTTGAGCACACACGGCATCCCAGAGCCCCAGCAACAACCGCAGACCCAGTTAACGAGCATCTACACGGCAAAGGTACTTGTCGAACGCCCGTCATGCAGCCCATACCAGCCCAGCAAGCACATGTGAGGAACGCAAAGAATATTTTCACGGCACTTAAGCTACTCAAATGCCTCGTCATCGACTAAGCTCACAGCGGTGCACAAGATGAATGAGCACAGTGGTACCACAACGAGAACTTCAAGTTGACCAGACCCCAATTTTGTAGGTGGTGTTAAGAATGCAACGACTTTACACTGGTACCACAACGAGAACTTCAAGTTGACCAGACCCCAATTTCGTAGGTGGTGTTAAGAATGCAACGACTTTAGACTTCTGAAGAGCTTAAGGTAAGCTAGTCATCGGTAATTCTACGGGCGGTGCATGAGATTAATGAGCACACTGGTAGCACCACTAGTTTATCG
>NW_013571444.1:6145-6743 GCF_000499745.2 Eimeria mitis | reverse complement strand
GAAATACTGAATCTAGGGTTTAGGGTTTAGGGTTTAGGGTTTAGGGTTTAGGGTTTACCGCTGAGGTCTTGTAATTCTTCTTTATGTTTTGCTAGCAGTTCTTTTCTTTTTCTTTCTTCATATTTTTGTGCATATTTTTTATTTATTTTTATATTTAAAATATTATTTTCTTTTTTATTTTTTTTTGTTTTTTCTTTTTCTTCTTTTTCTTCATCTGATTCAAATAAAAGATCTTTTGGGGTTTCATCACCAACACAAGAAACAGATAAACCCTTCTTTGCTTTCTTAGTCCCCATCCCCCCAAACCCTAAACCCTAAACCCTAAACCCTAAACCCTAAACCCTAAACCCTAAACCCTAAACGCAGCAGGAGCAGTAGATATAAAAGAAGAAGAAATGAAGGGGGGTGAGTTAGGGTTTTGGGTTAATATATAGCGTTTCTTATGCTGCAAAAGAAGGTAATTGAGGGTTTAGGGTTTAGGGTTTTCTAGGGTTTAGGGTTTAGGGTTTAGGGTTTAGGGCCATGGCACATGTACTTAGATGCTGCATTCAGTATCTAGGGTTTAGGGTTTAGGGTTTAGGGTTTAGTATTAATTGTG
>NW_013571444.1:5544-6130 GCF_000499745.2 Eimeria mitis | reverse complement strand
AAAAAAAAAAAAAAAAAAAAAAAAAAAAGAAAAAAAAAAAAAAAAAAAAAAAAAAAAAAAGAAACGGGGCTGGTACCGCATGCAGCAGCTGCATATACACCCCACATAGAAGGGCTTCTGCCGTCTCGTTTGCGTTGTATGAGTGTGTATAGAATATAAAAAATAAAATAAATAAAAATAAATAAAAAAAGTTTTATTTTTTTGCGTTTAAACTGCAGCTTTTTCAGGTGTACATACACCCCAACCGCACCATGGCGACGCTCTGCCCCAGCAACGAATTATACATTCCTTGTCGTTATTATCTTTCTTCTTTTGAAATAAAACAAAAAAAACAAACAGAAGAAGATGATATTGATTTATTTGGTGAGAAAAAACAAAAAAAAAGATTAAAAAACACAGAAACGCAGCCGGCTGTGTTGGGGTGTATAGGCAGCTATGCTAGTACTCTATGCGGTGTATGTACACCCCAATTCTTTTTTTTTTTCTTTTTTTTTCTTTTTTTTTCTCTTTTTTTCTTCTTTTTGATTTGTTTTGGGTATATACACAAAGAGACACCAAAGAGAAAGCCTTGAAGGCACCTTAGGTG
>NW_013571444.1:5193-5466 GCF_000499745.2 Eimeria mitis | reverse complement strand
ACATATATATATATATGTATATATATATATATATATATGTATGTATTTATATATGAGTTCATGTATATTTGTTTTTTCGTTTTTGTTTATCTATAATATACCTATTTTCTGTTTTTATATGGTTTAATATACATTAGACAGCACACCAAAAGCAGCAGCAGCAGCAGCAGCAGCAGCAGCAGCAGCAGTAGCAGCAGCAGCAGCAACAGCAGCAGAGTACATATTTCTGTATTTTTTTTAATTTTTTTTTTATTTATTTTTAGGTGATGATGA
>NW_013571444.1:4944-5135 GCF_000499745.2 Eimeria mitis | reverse complement strand
AAAAAAAAAAAAAAAAAAAAAGAGATAATAAATAAATCTATGTTAGTGATAGAGATAAAACCAAACAACGCAGATACAAACCTAAATGAAATAGCAACACAAATAAAAAAAATAAATATAAATGGAGTCACCTGGGGAGAAACAATAAAACAAGTACCCATTGCCTTCGGACTCTTTAAACTACAGGTTCG
>NW_013571444.1:2875-3796 GCF_000499745.2 Eimeria mitis | reverse complement strand
TAGCTAGCTAGTCTAGTAGGTGGCTAGGTAGCTAGCTACACACACAGATATACAGCTAGCTAGCTAGCTAGCTAGCTAGCTAGCTAGTTGAGTAGCTAGCTAGCTAGCTAGCTAGCTAGCTAGTATAACAGTAGCTAGCTACGGAGAGCAGGTGTGCATACACCGGAGAGCCGAGAGGCGGTGTTGAGGTGTACATACACCTGAAATATTAAATTACAAACATCTCTGTTTTTCTCTTTCTTCATTTTCATTTCTTTTCTTTTTGCGTCCTCTCTACACACTGCATCTCATCGCCCCTCTATTAGCCCCAGGCAGCTAGCTAGCCAGCTAGCTAGCTAGCTAGCTAGCTAGCTAGGCCCCTACGTAAGTGGATAGCTAGCTAGCTAGCTAGCTAGCTGCTCACTCCTGTTCATACGTGGCTAACTAGCTAGCTAGGGGATCCCTTACATACGTAGCTAGCTAGCTAGCTAGCTAGCTGAGTAGCTAGCTAGCTAGCTAGCTAGGTAGGTAGCTGGGTAGGTAGAGAAAGGTACCTAGCTGAAAGATTTGAACTCGAGGGAGAAAGGAGGGTTTAGAAAAGATGTCGGCAGAGACGCGGAGTCTAGGGTTTAGGGTTTAGGGTTTAGGGTTTAGGGTTTAGGGTTGCATAAAGGGAGAAAAAACAAAAAGAAAAAAAAAAAGAAACATAAAAAGAAAAAAAAAAAGAGACAAATGACGGGGTGTACAGGCAGCTAGAGAAGCAGAAGAAAAAATTAAATAAATAAAAGTCAAATATAAAGAAAAAAAAAAAAAGAAAAAAAGAAAAAAAATAAATTAATATAAACAGAAAGGCTACCAATGTATCAACGAAACCCTAACCTCAGATGAGGGTTTAGGGTTTAGGGTGTTTTTTCCTTGTTTTTACTTTTTTAATTTTATTTA
>NW_013571444.1:1034-1447 GCF_000499745.2 Eimeria mitis | reverse complement strand
ATAAAATAAAATAAAATAAAATAAAATAAAATGAAATAAAATAAAATAAAATAAAATAAAATAAAATAAAGCAAAACAAAATAGAATAAAACAAATTAAAACAAAACAAAATAAAACAAAACAAAACAAAATAAAAATTAAAACAAAATGAAATAAAACAACAAAATGAAATACAATAAGAATAAATTAAAAAATAAAAAAAATTAAATAAAATTAAATAAAATTAAATAAAATTAAATAAAATAAATAAAACAAAATAAAACAAAATAAAAATAAAAATAAATTAAAACAAAAAAAAACAAAATAAAATAAAATAAAATAATATAAAAATAAATAAACAAAATAAAACGAAATAAAATAAAATAAAACAAAATAAAAATAAAAATAAATTAAAAACAAAACAAAATAAAAAT
>NW_013571444.1:349-732 GCF_000499745.2 Eimeria mitis | reverse complement strand
TATATATATATATATATATATATATATATATATATGTATATGTATGTATATATATTTACATATATATATAGGTAAAACAAAAAAGCAAAACGAAACAAAAAACAAAAAACAAAACAAAACAAAACAAAACAAAAAACAAAAAAAACTAAAACAAAACAAAAAACAAAACAAAACAAAATAAAACAAAAAACAAAAAGATACAAAACAAAGAGCTCAATCATAAACATCAGCAAATTTAGTGATTTTAGCAATGCAACAAAACAAATAAACAAAACAAACAAAACAAACAAAACAAATAAAACAAATAAAACAAATAAAACAAATAAAACAAATAAACAAATAAACAAAACAAATAAAACAAACAAAACAAATAAAAAAAGCAA
>NW_013571444.1:0-324 GCF_000499745.2 Eimeria mitis | reverse complement strand
AAAAAAAAAAAAAAAAAAAAAAAAAAAAACCCAAAAAAAAAAAAAAAAAAAAAAAAAAAAAAAAAAAAAACTTACTCTACAGTGAGTGTGGTGTATATATTGGTGTTTTGTGTGGGTTTTTTAATATATTTTGTGGGTATGTTGGGGTGTATATCCAGCACAATTAAACTTTTTCTTTTATTTATTATTTTATCTACAGATATAAAACGAGTTTCTTCTCCTTTTTCGTGTTTATATAAAGAAGAATAATATACGTGCAGGTGACCCGAAAACCAAAAACTTCTGCACCATATATACAAATAAAAAAAAAAAAAAAAAAAAAAA
>NW_013571443.1:2620-4334 GCF_000499745.2 Eimeria mitis | reverse complement strand
AAAAAAAAAAAAAAAAAAAAAAAAAAAAATTTTTTTTTTTTTTTTTTTTTTTTTTTTTTTTTTTTTTTTTGCAGTCTGAGGCTGAGTTGGTGTGGGCCTTCTCCAATTGCCCCCCAAATAAAATGAGAGTCAGAAGGTAAACAAATAAATAAATAAATAAATATAAATAAATATAAATAAATAAATATAAATAAATAAATATAAATAAATATATAAATATAAATAAATTAAAAATAGAATTAAAAAGAAATAAATTGATGTAAGTAGTCGTAATATATGCAAAAAAAAACAAAAAAAATGAAGCAGGTGTTTACACACATATCTATATATTTATCTTTTTTTTATTTTTTATTTATTTATTTATTTATTTATTTATTTATTTATTTATTTATATATTTATTTATATATTTATTTATAAGATTACCTCAATGAGAGAAACTTGTGTTTGGTTGTGTTTATTGTGAGCCACTGTAATTATTTTATTTGTTTTTGTTAGTACTTGTGTTTTATTTATTTATTTTTTTTTATTTTTTTTTTATTTTTTTTATTTTTTTTTTATTTTTTATTTATTTATTTATTTATAAGTTTACCTCGATGAGAGAAACTTGTGTTTGGTTGTGTTTATTGTGAGCCACTGTAATTATTTTATTTGTTTTTGTTAGTATTTGTATTTTTGTTTTTGTTATTTCAGCATAAGCAGCAAGCCGCAGAGAAGAAGAAAACCCCAATTCATTTACAACCTCCTCCATTGGTTCTGTCTCTTGCTGCTGTCTTGCTGCTGCTGCTGCTGCTGCTGCTGCTGGTAGTGCTGCTGCTGCTGCTGCTGCTGGTGCTGCTGGTGCTAGTGCTGCGCTTTCAGCAGCAGGAGAAGAACCGCCACCGCCAGCAGCAGCAGGAGCAGCAGCAGCAGCAGCAGCAGGAGCAGCATCACCAGCAGCAGCAGCAGCAGCAGCAGCAAGAAGAGAAGATCGTTTATAAGCTATTTGTTGTAATATATATTTAATAGATTTTCTGAGGTGTATAGGCAGCAGAGAAACTTTAGCATCAAAAGAAAGAAAAAAATATGTAGCAGTGATTTGTATAGCGGTGATGATTCTATCTAGTATATCTTTTTTTATAATTTTTTGTTTTTTTTTTGTATTTATTAATTTATATTTTATATTTGTTTTTTCTTTCGGTTTTATTTTATTTGCGTTTAATATAATATAATATAAACCCAACATTAATGTTTTTTTATTTATATTATACACCCACGATGGTTTTTTTATTTGTTTTATTGCGCTTATACTAGAAACAGCAGCAGCAACAGAAGGAGAAAAAAAACTTATATTATTTAATATATCTCTTCCTAGTTTTTTATTATAATATAAAGAATCTATATTTATATTTATATCTCCTGCTGCTGCTTCTATCTGCTGCTGCAGCTCCCCCTCTATTGCTGCTGTTTCTCTTTCTATAGAACCCAACCATCGCCACCAACTCAACTTATTTATATCTTTTTCTCCTTCTCCCTGCTGCTCCTCCTCCTGCTGCTGCTGCTGCTGCTGCTGCTGCTGCTGCTGCTGCTGCTGCTGCTGCTGCATGCGTTTTGCTATAAAAGCAAGCTCAGCAGCAAGAAGAAAACGCAGCTCTCTCCGGGCCCCCGTAAACACCCCATCAAACAACAGACCCATAGTAGCCGCCACTGTCTCAGCAGGAGGTGCAGATACACCTG
>NW_013571443.1:0-1364 GCF_000499745.2 Eimeria mitis | reverse complement strand
TGCTGCTGCTGCTGCTGCTGCTGCTGCTGCTGCTGCTGCTGCTGGTGGGGGTGGGGGAGGGGGAGGGGAGCTGCTGCTGTCTGTGTGTAGATAGTAAGGAGTTATATTCTATACTAAGAGCAAATGTTGCAGCTGTAAATAAACCAAGAGATAGAGATTGTTTAATATGTATAAGTCTACATGAAGAGAGAAGAAGAGACAAAGAAGAGAGAGAGGATGCATGCATATATAAATATAAATAAAAAGAAGAAAGAAAGCCGTATTTATCTAATAATCTATTTTTATTTGTTGTAAGTATTGATTGTCTCCCTATATTTTTTATTTTTTTTTCTATCCATTCTCTGGCTGTTTGTGTATTTTTTTTTTCTTTTTTTTTTTCTTTTATTATATTTATATTACTCAGTGCATGCAGTATCTCTATATTATGTTTATAATATGCATCATATAATAACATTAATATATTTATTATAAGTTTTCTTTCGTCAGCAGCTAGCAGCAACATATGTTTACTATCCCGAAACAAAGAAACAAAAACAGAGTTGTAATCAGAGAAAGAAGAAAAAGAAGAAATAGATATAGATGGGGTGACCTGCATATACACCTCAAATGCTTCTCCTGCTGCTTCTCTATTTATATATAATTCTTGCTGCTCTAGCTGCAGCATCAGCAGCAGCAGCTGCTGCAGCTGCCTAGAAAAAAATACAGGCGCTATCAATACTTCTTCTATTTCTTCTGTTATATTACTCAAATATAACTTTGTTATCTTCCTGCTGCTGCTGCTGCTGCTGCTGCTGCTGCTGCTGGTAGTTGCTGCTGCTCCTCCTGCTTCTTCTGTTGCAACCCCACCACCACCACCACCACCACCAGCACCACCAGCACCAGCAGCAGCACCAGCAGCAGCAGCAGCAGCAGCAGCAGCAGGAGGAGTAGTATGTTTTCTTTGTATACTCCCTATAAGCTCTTCTTCATATAGAGAGCCCAATGCTCTGAGTCTCTCTAGCAGCAACGTAGTTATTTTTAATCTTGCTGCTGCTTCTGTTTTTTTTAGTGGTAAAAGTTTTTTTATTTGTTTTGTATTTGGGAGAGAGAGAAGGTGTTTAATTTCTTTAATAAATAAAAACCGAAGATCTCTTTCTGTTGCTGTTATTTCTTTTTTATTTATATCTAATATTATATTCATTTGTATATTTATTTTTCTCTCTTCTATAGACACAAACACAAACAAATCCTCCCCCTTTATTGGCGGAGACAAACGCCCCTCATCATTAAAACCTAACACCAACTCCTGACATGCATGCACCGGAAAATCCTTCACCACCACACCTGCACACAGAAAAATATATATATATATATATATATATATA
>NW_013571442.1:5712-5930 GCF_000499745.2 Eimeria mitis | reverse complement strand
CTGTTTCTGCAGCTGAAGCAGCTGCTGGTGTTGCTGCTGCTGTTGTTTCTGCTCCTGCGGTTGCTGCAGCTGCTGCTGCTGGCGTTGCTGCTGCTGCTGCTGTTGCTGCTGCTGTTGCTGCTGCTGCTGAAGGCGCGGCAGATGGCACTGCAGCCACACCCGCACTAGCAGCAGCAGCAGCAGAATCAGCAGCAGCAGCAGCAGCAGCAGCAACAGCA
>NW_013571442.1:5388-5612 GCF_000499745.2 Eimeria mitis | reverse complement strand
AGCAGCAGCAGCAGCAACAGCAGAAGGATCAACAAGAGAAGGAGCAGCAGCAGGAATTGCGATGCTTTAGGAGCAGCAGCAGCAGCAAAAGGTGTAGCAGCAGCAGCAGCAGCAGCAACAGCAGCAGAAGCAGCAGCAACAGCAGCAGCAGCAGCAGCAGCAAAGGCATCAGCAAAAGCAGCAGACATACAGGTAGTAGCAAGGCTATAAGCAAGCAACAGCAA
>NW_013571442.1:2587-5134 GCF_000499745.2 Eimeria mitis | reverse complement strand
GCAGCAACAGCAGCAACAGCAGCAGCAGCAGCAGCAACAGCAGCAGCAGCAGCAGCAGCAGCAGCAGCAGGGTGTTGTCTTACTATGCCGTTGCTGATAGAAAGTTTTGTATGAAGCGGCGTTTGCTGCTGCGGCAGCAGCAGCAGCAGCAGCACGTTCTGCTTCCCCTCGCTGCACTGCAGCAGCTGCAGCTGCCTCGATACTATAGTCTTTCCTTTTGCTGCTGCTGCTGCTGCTGCTGTTGCTGCTTCTGCTGCTGCTGCTGCAGGTGCTGCTGGTGCTGCTGCTGGTGCTGCTGCTGCTGGTGTTTCTGCTGTTGCTGGTGCTGCTGCATCTGCTGCTGTTTCTGCCTCTGCTGTTGCTGCTTCTGCTGCTGCCGCTGCTGCGTCTTGTGTTGTTGTTGCTGCTTCTGCTGTTGCTGCTGCTTCTTCTGCTGCTGCTGCTGCTTCTGCTGCTTCTTCTGCTGCTGCTGCTGCTGCTTTAAAAGCAGGTGCGTCTGCTGCAGCTGTTGCTGCAGTTGCTGCTGCTGCAGCATTGTCTGCTGCTGCTGCAGTGGCTGCAGCAGCAATTGTTGTGTCTGCTGCTGCAGCAGGTGTTGTTGCTGCTGCTGCAGTAGGTGTAGCTGCAGCAGCAGCAACTGGTGTTTCTGCTGCAGCACCAGTTGCTGCTTCCGCTTCAGCAGCATCTGTTCTTTCTGCTGCTGCTGCAGCTACCACTTCTGCTGCAGCAGCAGCAGCAGCTACGTCCGCAGCAGCAGCAGCAGCAGTTTTATCTGCTGCAGCAGCAGCAACAGTTGTATTCGCCGCAGCAGCAGCTGGTGCTGCTGTAGCTGCTGCTGCTGCTTCTCCTGCAGCAGTTGCTGCTGCTTCTCCTGCAGCAGTTGCTGCTGCTTCTCCTGCAGCAGTTGCTGCTGCTTCTGCTGCAGCAGTTGCTGCTGCTTCTGCTGCAGCAGTTGCTGCTGCTTCTGCTGCAGCAGTTTCTGCTGCTTCTGCTTCAGTAGGTGCTGTTGCTGCTTCTGCAGGTGCTGCTGCTTCTGCTGCAGCAGGTGCTACTGCTACTGCTGCTACTGCTGCTGCTGCTGCTGCTGCATCTGCTGCAGCAGTTGTGTCTGCTGCTGCTGCTTCTGCTTCTGTTTCAGCTGTTGCTGCTGAAGCAGCAAAGGCATGCGGCAAATCCGAAGTCTTGCTGCTGCTGCTGCTGCTGCTGTTGCTGCTGCTGCTGCTGCTGCTGCTGCTGCTCCCAGCAGCAGCAGCAGCAGCAGCAGCAGCAACAGGGGCCTCGATATTGAGTTGTCTTTTTGCTGTTATAAATTTTGCTGCTGCAGCAGACCTGTCTACCGCCAGCGGCAGCTCAATCACCTGCAGCAGCAGCAGCAGCAGCAACAGCAGCAGCAGCAGCAATTGCAGCAACAGCAGCAGCAGCAGCAATGGCAGCAGCAGCAGCAGCAGCAGCAGCAGGAGCGGGATAGGAACAGTAGATGCTACCGAAGCAGCAGCACGATAGCAGGAGCTTGCAGCAGCAGCAGCACCAGCAGCAGCGGCAGCATCAGCAGCAGCATCAGCAGCAGCAGCAGCACCGGCAGAAACAGCAGCTACCACACGGATCGCAGCAGCAGAAGTGAAGCAGCAGCAGGAGCAACAACAGCAGGAGCAGCAGCAGCAACAGCAGCAGCAGCAACCGAAGCAGTAGCAACACCAGAAACAGCAACAGCAGCAACAGCAGCAGGAAAAACACCAGCAGCAGCAGCAGCAGCAGCAAAAACACCTGCAGCCGCAGCAGCAGCTGCAGCAGCACCACCAGCAGCCGCAGCAGCAGCAGCAGCAGCAGCAGCAGCAAGACCAGCCGCCGCCGCCGCCGCCGCAGCAGCAGCAGCAGCAACACCAGCAGCAGCAGGAGCAGCAGCAGCAGCAGCAGCAGCAGCAGCAGTTTTACAATATTATCTTTGTTGCTGTTTTTTAATGTGAGCTGAATCTCTCTGGATGAAAGCCACTCAACAGAAAGAGCAGAAGGGTGCCTCTGAACCACAAACCCTAAACCCTAAACCCTAAACCCTAAACCCTAAACCCTAAACCCTAAACCCTAGTTTTATATGTGAGTTGTTTGGTAAACACAGAACAGCAAAACACTCTCATCAGATAGAGTCTAGGGTTTAAACCCTAAACCACTTACAGTTTAGGGTTTAGGGTTTAGGGTTTAGGGTTTAGGGTTCTAGGGTTTAGGGTTTAGGGTTTAGGGTTTAGGGTTTAGGTACCACAGAAGGTATGTGTATTTCAACCCGCAGCGCGTCAGTAGCCCTCCCCTCTTGCGGTGTCTGCACAACAAACCCTAAACCCTAAACCCTAAACCCTAAACCCTAAACCCTAAACCCTCATCCTCAGTTAAACGCTAAACCCTAAACCCTCGTTCTCATCGAAACCCCAAACCCTAAACCCTAAACCCTAGCAATTTCCTTTCTCCATGCTGTTGCGCTGCTACGCATAAACCCTAAACCCTAAACCCTAAACCCTAGAACGTAAACCCTGGGTCCTGAGGGATACAAACCCCAAA
>NW_013571442.1:969-1664 GCF_000499745.2 Eimeria mitis | reverse complement strand
AAATAAATAAATATAAATATTAATAAATAAATTATTTATTTGTTTTTATTTGTTTGTTTTTATTTATTTATTTATTTGTTTTATACACCACCCATGTGTTTATCTTCTAGCAAACGAAAATCTATATAAATAAATAAATAAATAAATAAATAAATAAATAAATATAAATAAATAAATAAATAAATATATAAATAAATAAATAAATATAAATATTAATAAATAAATTATTTATTTGTTTTTATTTGTTTGTTTTTATTTATTTACTTATTTGTTTTATAAACCACACATGTGTTTATCTTCTAGTAAACGAAAATCTATATATATAAATAAATAAATAAATAAATATAAATATAAATAAATAAATATAAATATAAATATAAATAAATAAATAAACATAAATATAAATATAAATAAATAAATAAATATAAACAAAAAGATAAATATAAATAAATACAAATAAATAAATAAATATAAATAAATAAATGTAGATTAAAAAATCAATTAATTAATATAAATAAATAAATATAAATAAGTATAAATAAAAATAAATAAAAATAAATAAACAAATAAAATAAATACAGACAAATAAATAAATATAATAATAAATATAAAATAAATAAAAACAAACAAACTAAAAAACAAAAGACGAACTAAACAAAAACAATAAAAACAATAAAAACAACAAAACAAGTGCA
>NW_013571441.1:4530-4913 GCF_000499745.2 Eimeria mitis | reverse complement strand
CTGCTGCTGCTGCTGCTGCTGCTGCTGCTGCTGCTGCTGCTGCTGCTGCTGCTGCTGCTGCTGCTGTTTTATTGATTCAATCGGCTTTGTTTTATTTTCTTTTATTTACGATGATTACTGCGTTAGTATTTTCGTTATTTGTTTCTGTATCTCCCTTTATTTATTATTCTTCTATATACATTGCTATGCTGTTTTTTCCTCATTATAAATTATTATAAAGGTTTCTGTGTTGTAGTATTTATATTATATTATTTATATTATAAATAATATAATATAAATAATATATTTATTTATATTATATATTATGTATACACCATCGATGATTCATACAATAGCCCCCTCAATTCTTTGATTGTGTGGCTTTTATATATTTTAATTTATTC
>NW_013571441.1:3418-3681 GCF_000499745.2 Eimeria mitis | reverse complement strand
GGGTTTAGGGTTTAGGGTTTAGGGTTTTGCGTTTGTGTGTATGTGTGTGTATGCATGCAGAAACCCTTTTGCTCTCTGCTGCTCAGCGTGACCCTAAACCCTAAACCCTAAACCCTAAACCCTCGCAGACTCCATGCGTCTGCATTGTCGTCGCCCTTTGCTGCTTGCTGCAGCAGCAGCAGCAGCAGCAGCAGTTTACCTCATTACCTTTTGCTGCGCGAGTGAGCTGCAGCAGCAACCGCAGCAGCAGCAACAACCGCAGG
>NW_013571441.1:3069-3318 GCF_000499745.2 Eimeria mitis | reverse complement strand
TTTTTTTTTTTTTTTTTTTTTTTTTTTTTTTTTTTTTTTTTTTTTTTTGTTTGTTATTTTATTGTTTGTTTCAGAGACGTAACCTGCAGAAAGAGAAGAATAGAGTTTCGTGATTATAATATAAAGGATTTCAGCATCTGCATATGCATATATCTACATATACAAATTTTTTTCTGTTTACTTTATAATATTTACTCATATTCACATACTTAATTAATATTATTTTTTAAAGTTAATTAATACAGTTCA
>NW_013571441.1:2485-2969 GCF_000499745.2 Eimeria mitis | reverse complement strand
TTTTTTTTTTTTTTTTTTTTTTTTTTTTTTTTTTTTTTTTTTTATTTTATTGTTTGTTTCAGAGACGTAACCTGCAGAAAGAGAAGAATAAAGTTTCGTGATTATAATATAAAGGATTTCAGCATCTGCATATGCATATATCTACATATATAAATTTTTTTCTGTTTACTTTATAATATTTACTCATATTCACATACTTAATTAATATTATTTTTAAAAGTTAATTAATACAGTTCAATCTATGGTTTTGTTCTCGCTTGCAGTTTTTTTTTTTTCTTTACACTATCATCTCTGCATATACAATATATAATTTGGTTCTTTTTATTGTTGTTGCTATTCTTTTCTATTTTTCTTTATTTATAAATATTTAAATTTATTAAAATTTTTAATCGTTTCTGTTAAACTCACACTTTTATTTTTTCTTTTCATCAGCAGAAGGGGCAGGCCACGAAGCCTGCAGGACAAAAGAAAGACAGCAACACCA
>NW_013571441.1:600-2385 GCF_000499745.2 Eimeria mitis | reverse complement strand
GCAGCAGCAGCAACAGCAGCAGCAGCAGCAGCAGCAGCAGCAGCAGCAGCAGCAGCAGCAGCAGCAAGAGGTGGATTGTGCTGCACTAGAAGGCCCAAAGATAATTCCTGATGTCTTGACGCTCCATGAATGTAAAGTGCTGCATCTACAGGTCTGCTGCTGCTGCTGCTGCTGCTGCTGCTGCTGCTGCTGTTGGTGCTGCTCCTGCTGCTGCTGCTGCTGGTGCTGCTGCTGCTGCTGCTGGTGGTGATGGTGGTGGTGCTTCTGCTGCCGCTGCTGCTGTTTCTGCTGCTGCTGTTGCTTCTGTTGTTGTTGTGCTGCTGCTGCTGCTGCTGCTGCTGCTGCTGCTGCTGCTGCTGCTGCTGGTGCTGGTGATGGTGGTGGTGGTGCTGGTGGTGGTAGCGGTGCTTCTGCTGCCGCTGCTGCTGTTTCTGCTGCTGCTCTTGCTTCTGTTGCTGCATGTGCTGCTGCTGCTGCTGCTGCTTTGGCTGCACCTGCTGCTGCTGCGTCTGCTGCTGCTGCTGCTGCTGCTGCTGTTGCTTCACGCGGTGTAGAGGGTTTGTCGGTTGGGGTCTGTGCTGCAGTATGCAGCGCTCGTAGTTTAGGGTTTAGGGTTTAGGGTTTAGGGTTTGTGGGTGCAGATGAGGGTTTCGTTTGGGGACGAGATAGGGGTTTGGGGTCTAGGGTTTAGTGTTTTCTAGGGTTTAGGGTTTTCTAGGGTTTAGGGTTTGTGGTTGCAGATGAGGGTTTCGTTTGGGGACGAGATAGGGGTTTGGGGTCAAGGGTTTAGTGTTTTCTAGGGTTTAGGGTTTTCTAGGGTTTAGGGTTTGTGGGTGCAGATGAGGGTTTCGTTTGACGACGAGATAGGGGTTTAATGTTTTCTAGGGTTTAGGGTTTAGGGTTTAGGGTTTAGGGTTTAGGGTTTGTGGTTGCAGATGAGGGTTTCGTTTGGGGACGAGATAGGGTTTTAATGTTTTCTAGGGTTTAGGGTTTAGGGTTTTCTAGGGTTTAGGGTTTAGGGTTTAGGGTTTGTGGTTGCAGATGAGGGTTTCGTTTGGGGACGAGATAGGGGTTTGGGGTTCTTCTGTTTCTCCCGCGAATGCCGCAAACCCTCCTCTCGTGGTGGTTTCCACTAAACCCTCAAAAAAAACACAATTTGTTCTGCTTATGACGGACCCTGATGCCCCCTCCAGGTATCAAGGGTTTAGGGTTTAGGGTTTAGGGTTTTCTAGGGTTTAGGGTTTACGGGGTTCTAGGGTTTAGGGTTTGGGGGGGAGAGGGGAGCGGCTAGGGTTTGTGGTTTGAGGGGGTCTTTCGACTCCGTTCCTTTTCTAGGGTTTAGGGTTTAGGGTTTAGGGTTTAGATGTCAAGGGGTTGGGCTGCATGCTCTCCAGGGTTTAGGGTTTAGGGTTTAGGGTTTAGGGTTTAGGGTTTACGTTGCAGGCATGATCCAGTGTACCGCGAGTGGGCCCATTGGGTGGCCGTGAGCTCAACAAACCGCTTCGATAAAAACTCTAAGAGCCTACGTGAGGGTTTAGGGTTTAGGGTTTAGGGTTTAGGGTTTAGGGTTTAGGGTTTAGGGTTTGTTGACTAGGGTTTAGGGTTTAGGGTTTGTTAATAGGGGTTTAGGGTTTGGTAATTAGAGTTTGTTTTAGGTATTATTGGGGTTTAGGGTTTTTTGTAAGTTAGGGTTTAGGGTTTGTGAGCTCGAGTTTAGGGTTTAGGGTTTAGGGTTTAGGGTTTAGGGTTTAGGGTTTGCGTTCAGTACCTTACCGCCCCCCAACT
>NW_013571441.1:0-131 GCF_000499745.2 Eimeria mitis | reverse complement strand
ATTGGGGTTTAGGGTTTTTTGTAAGTTAGGGTTTAGGGTTTGTGAGCTCGAGTTTAGGGTAAAAAAAAAATAAACCCTCGAGTTTGTATGCGAGTCTAGGGCTTTCAGACGAACTGCTTAAACCCTAGGCA
>NW_013571440.1:5505-6750 GCF_000499745.2 Eimeria mitis | reverse complement strand
TATATATATATATATATATATATATATATATATATATATATATATATATATATATATATAAAGAGAGAAACAAAAAAAAGGAAGATAAACAGACCGTTTGTTTAGCTGCTTTGAGGTAATCTGCTGCTGAATAAGCCTCTTGGGGTGTACAGACATCCAGCATGTGGTGCGGCACAGCCTGGCGCTCTGCTGCTGTAGCTTTGGCGGTGGCTATATCGCACCCCTTGTACACCTGAAACGCACAAACAAACTCTCACCAACCAAACCACAGGCTCTACAGACAGCTAGCTAGCTAGCTAGCCAGCTAGCCAGGAAGGTAGCTAGCTGCACGAGAAAGTCGTTGCTGGCGTAGATAGCTAGTTTGGAGGGGGATAGCGAGGGAAGGTGCTATATAGATAACAGTAGCTAGCCAGCTAGCAGGGGGCTAGCTAGCCATACAGGCTAGACAGGCAACCAGAGCTGGTAAGCCGGAGAACAACGCCGATCTCTGTTACACATTCCCCGCGAGAGGTTTAGTGTTTGTATATTATATTTTGGTGGTTTGAGTTGCATTCTTGTTTTGTGGGTGAAACGGTGTTTTGGGTGTTTCAGGTGTATGTACAGCGACGCATACCTGCATGGAGTCTGCGCTAACAATTTCCGCATTTATTCCGTTTTCCCTCAACCCCAAACAAATGTCAAAAGCTAAGCGAGACTTTCCCACTCCTGTAGGGCCGATGATGAATACAACTTTCGTTGCGGTGTCTGTACACTCCGTCGGCTCCATTGCGGGAGCTGCTGCAGCGAAAAAAGGAAATCTCTGCTTAATATAGGAAACTTGAGGCCGACAAAACGATAAAAAAGAAGAAAATGCACAAAAAGGTGAAGAAATGCAGTTGCTTTCCCTCGTCGATAGATACCGGGCTGATGCTACCGGTGGCGGCGGTGACTGGTAGGTGCCTATACACCCGAAATTTGAGCTGTATATGCAGGTTCCCGCTCCTGTAAAGCCCGGAAAAGCGTCATTTTTCTTTGAAAATAACTGAGAATTGAGTGTATTGAGTTTGTGTTTATGCCGCTGGAATGTTCTTTGAAATAGTTTCGGAGATGTTTTCTCTGTCAAGTGCCGACGTGCTACGGCTCCCGCGTTTTTCCCTGTTCCTCCCTTCAGGATGAAAGAAGGAGAAATAGAATTAACTACTGATGAATACAGAAGATGTCCTGCACTCAACGAGCCTAGAAGGATACAAAAACTCAAAAATAAAA
>NW_013571440.1:434-5405 GCF_000499745.2 Eimeria mitis | reverse complement strand
TTTGGTGGTTTGAGTTGCATTCTTGTTTTGTGGGTGAAACGGTGTTTTGGGTGTTTCAGGTGTATGTACACCAACGCATACCTGCATGGAGTCTGCGCTAACAATTTCCGCATTTATTCCGCTTTCCCTCAACCCCAAACAAATGTCAAAAGCTAAGCGAGACTTTCCCACTCCTGTAGGGCCGATGATGAATACAACTTTCGTTGCGGTGTCTGTACACTCCGTCGGCTCCATTGCGGGAGCTGCTGCAGCAAAAAAGGGAAATCTCTGCTTAATATAGGAAACTTGAGGCCGACAAAACGATAAAAAAGAAGAAAATCCACAAAAAGGTGAAGAAATACAGTTGCTTTCCCTCGTCGATGGATACCGGGCTGATGCTACCGGTGGCGGCGGTGGCGGGTAGGTGCCTATACACCCGAAATTTGAGCTGTATATGCAGGCTCCCGCTCCTCTACAGCCCGGAAAAGCGTCATTTTTCTTTGAAAATAACTGAGAATTGAGTGTATTGGGTTTGTGTTTATGCCGCTGGAATGTTCTTTGAAATAGTTTCGGAGATGTTTTCTCTGTCAAGTGCCGACGTGCTACGGCTCCCGCGTTTTTCCCTGTTCCTCCTTTCAGGATGAAAGAAGGAGAAATATAATTAATTACTGATGAATACAGAAGATGTCCTGCACTCAACGAGCCTAGAAGGATACAAAAACTCAAAAATAAACCCAAACGCAAGCTGCACAGACACCGCATGCTGCCTGTACACCGCAGCTTCCGGCACCCACCACCATATAACCTACATGATCCTCACCAAAATAACATCACAAACTGGAAAATAAATATAAACAACGAATATTCCTCTCTGCATTGCGGCAACAGCGTCCTTAGTCCCGTCGATGGGGCCCCGTGGGGCCCCCCGGGGCCCCCCGGGGGCCCTTCGGGGGCCCCAGCGAGACTCTCGATTCTCTTTCTGTGAATCAACAGGAGCGGCTACACCCCCTGATGTGTATGGGTTTTTCACGTGTTTATTCGCGAAAAACGCTTAGTTAAAAATTTGTGCACGTAGTGAGGAGGCCCTCTCCTGGTTTAAATTCAGAGTTTAGTTTTACGCTGTAGCGTGGAGTGTAGGGAGGAGTGTGCAAACAGTGAACTTTCTTTTGCAACAAAGTTCAGGCAAGAAAGCAAGAAAAGAATCAGTTGCAGGCAACGGGTCTGGGGAAAGCATCTCCCGGTGATGGCGGTATCTCACCACATATATTTGATTCCAAGTGTACCGACAGCAGCAGCAGCGCACTATTAGATCACTCACTATGTGGGGCTAGCAGCAGATGCATAAATGCTTATGCGTGCAGCCATACTCTCGGTGAACTCTTCTCAGTGACTGCTGTAGCCAGCCAGGTTCGCTTAACCTCTTGGACTTTCTCCCACTTGAGGTACCTATCTGGTGCTGCAGATGCTCTGCTGCTTTGCTGCTGCTGAAATTGCTGCTACTGTTGATGCTGCTGCTGCTTGGGGGAATGTATCACTGCTGAAGTTCCTGGGAGGAGCAGATGCAAAGGCATAGAATAGGGCGGAGTGAATTGCGCACAAACAGAAAAAGCATGGGGACATCCGGTAAACAACCCCGGTGGTTTTTGCACTCCAAGGCGACTCTTGCCTTGTTCGAGGACAACGACGAGCTACAATAGAGTCAAAATAGAAGCTTGAAGCTGACACAGATGCGCAGTCTCTACACTTTTTCCTTTGCCAGGGTCGGATGGGTCGGATAGTCTCCAAACGCGCGGCTTGGCGGTTGAGCCTTTTCCTTTCTTTTCTGTTATCAACATTCGATTTTCTCTTCACGATCTGGTGGCCGCCGGTAACTTGGGACGGAGCGTGGAGCTGCCCCGCAGATGACCCCGACGCTTCACTAGTTCTCACTGACAGTATTCTGCGGGTGTTGTCTTCGTAAGCCCATCACGATTGAGTGCAGGCATTCCTGCCTCTTGCCCTGTACTGCCTCTGCAGTAGGTAGAAGCCCCCTTTTCTTCATTTTCATCGGGGAGCTGCTTTCACTCCTCTTACCGTGAACAGTGCAAATACCTCTGTAGAAGAGCTGAGATCATTGCTGTCCGGCGCATGCAACGAAAGTGCTTCGTCTGGGGGCACCCTCTGTGGCCTCCACTGCATCATCCAAGGCATACCCACGATTTTCCATGTTGTAAATCTCCAAAGTGTAAGCCCTGCACCATGGAAGTCTGAGATATTTCTGAATGAGGCTCTCATGGTGAGCTCGTATTTTCGCTCGTCTTGTCTTTTGTTCACAGAGCATAGTCTCAGAGACTGCGCCAACGAATAGACAGATAAGTTGCGTCACCTCGCCGTCGCTGCTAATATTAGATTCAGTTATCATCCCGTGCCAGCTGGAGTTTGCAACTCCTGGTGTGTATTCGAACTTGAGGCTGGACAGAGTTGCCTCAGTAGTTTTGCAGATGTTTTTGTCTCCTCTTTCGGCTCCATCTCTGCGCCGCATGTAGCGTGGAGGCTCCTGGGGTTCTTTGCTTGTGTTGTTCCCCCTGGCGGTGCTGCTTGAAGTCTTGATTCACCAGTTCCTTATTTTTTCATGAGTGTGCAACATCGAATGATGGGACCTACCTGATAGCACAAGAGGCAAACGCGCCGCTGGGTGCAGCCCCTCCGGCCTACCAAATTCACCGCTGGCTCTCTGATACCGCTTCTTATCCTTTTCTGTGCGAGGCTGGCATTGACACCTCCAGTATTCGTAGGCTCAGCATCGGGGTCACTACAAAAGCCCACTCCTTTCCTCTCAAGTACGTCGGTGGAAGTCTCTTTCGTTCTCTCTCTTTCATCAGTAAGTACTGCAGCACCGCGGCTTGTTCAACATTTTCACCCTTTAGTTCCCTCTCCGCTGCCCAGTTGGCCGCGGACGGCGTCTCTGTGGAAAACAGCCCTGCTATGAACCGCTAGCATATATGCCTGTAGACCAGCGTTTGAATTCTTTTCACCAAGGATTGATAATTACTCATGTAGCGCGCAGCCGGCAACTTCCCCTGTCTACGTTTTCTCAGTTTTCCCGTAGCCTCTTCCCTTGCCAAGGTAGAGATAGAGCAGCATCGCACCGCATCACGGAAGGCTTCAACGCTGCGGATGAGCCCCGGAAGAGCAGCGCTCTCACTTACATGTATCCGCCGTCGAGGCACATCCCCTTCGAGTAAAGAGAATACATATTTGGGAGACGAAGGCGCAACTGGAGAGGGTCAGAATTCCACTGCCTCCTCATCTTGACGCCCATCATCATCAGAGGCGGAGGTATTTTTCAAAAAGTATTTTTGGTGAAAAATATTTTTAGGGGGTGGAATGCAGATAGCTCTCTTGCCTCAACGTGAAAAGCTTCCCAGCCATCTCTCCTTTCTTACTGAAGAGCAGACGCTGACTGCTCCCATTTATACGAGGGGAGAAAGGAACTGAGTCACTGATTCTATAGGAGTGCCAGAATGTTTTTCATAGGTGATTTTGTTAGTGATCACCGCTCAGCATGAGGCCGCACAGCTGTGGGGTTGGGTTTCGCACCAGTGTCGATGGACCATGCAGTGCTGCCAAGTGTAACGAAACTCGTCGCGCGTACTCGCGGATCCTCGCGCGTTACAATAGAGCAATAATACTGGCGATAAGAGTTTCCGGTGAGCAGCTGGCATCCTCTGCAAAGCTCAGGCGGCCTGAGTAAGCCCCCTCAAGTGGCTGAGGCCGGAGGAGAGGGGGGACCTGATAAGAGCTGCAGCACACCCCGCTAGAACCAGTGTTGCACGGCAACCCCTCAAGGACTCGCAACAAAGCCCCCCTTGCTGCATGTGCTAGGGCTAAAGACGATGGATGAACAGTTACTTGGGCCTGTGTAGATAAAATGCATGCAAAGAAATACAAATTTAAGAGCTTCACACAGACTATGTTACATATTATGTGTGTGGCTGTCTCTATCGGGGGAGACGATAGCGCAGCCGATGGAGTTAGCGCGTCGCAAGGTATGCAACTGCGTGTGCAGGTGTGTGTGTTGGGTTTATAATTAAATAAAAATAATTATTTTAAACTAGGAGAAACAAATAAAATAAATAAATTTAATTTTCAGAGAAATTCACGGGTTGAACGTGCAGCCGAGCAGACGGTGCAGGCGTTCGTCTTCCTGCAAGTGGTCACGTGGGTGTCGGTAGAAGGTAACCTTTTGTTTGGGAGTGTTTCAGGTGTATAAATAGAAAAAATTAATTAAATTTAGTAAATTAAATTAAAAATATAATTTAATAAAAGATAAAATACATAAACACACAGAAACACATGCACGAGATGACGCGCCAGCAGCAGGCAGCGGCGCCGCATAACCGTGGTGGCCTCTTGTTGGGGTGTATGTACACCTCAACACCCCAATGCAGAAACATGAAAATAAATTTGTGAATTTTGTTGTTTTTTTTGAATAAAAAGTAAAGAAATGTTTAAAAAAACCCAAAAAACTTCATTTGGTTTCCTTTGGCTCTGTGTTCCTTCTCTCGTCGTATTGAGGCTTATATGCACGGTTGAGGGGTTGGTTATGTATACAGAGAAGGCGCTGCGGTGTTTTGGTGTTTAATATTTTTTCTTTGGCTTGAATTGGCAAATAAATAATTTATTTAAAGAAAATAAAATAAAAAAATAAAAAGAAGAAACATATATTCATCCCCCTTGTATCTAAATTATATACTGTGTGTGTATTGTATCCTACCGCGACACCGCAGCGGCAGCGCCGGGGGCAGAGAAGGAGAAGAGATAACAGAAAAAAAAATAAAATAAAATAAAAAGGAATACAATAAGAATATAAATAAAAACAAAAATAAAAAAAATATAAAAGATAAACAACAAGAAGACAGAAGGAAAACACAAAAAATAAAAAGAAAGAAAATATCGGTGCCTTCATCATCGGCGTCAGCTGCTGTATATATTATATTCATATTTTTTATA
>NW_013571440.1:0-334 GCF_000499745.2 Eimeria mitis | reverse complement strand
ACAACAAGAAGACAGAAGGAAAACACAAAAAATAAAAAGAAAGAAAATATCGGTGCCTTCATCATCGGCGGTAGCTGCTGTATATATTACATTCATATTTTTTATTTTTTTATATTTTTTTTATATTTTTTTTATATTTTTTTTCTTTATAATCTTAATATAATAAAAAAACAAATACTTTTTGTATTTCTCTATAATAACAACCTATATATAAAAATATATATACATATATACATATATACATATACATCTCTATATATACATCTATACATACATATATATATATATATATATATATATATATATATATATATATATATATATATATATATAT
>NW_013571439.1:7073-7201 GCF_000499745.2 Eimeria mitis | reverse complement strand
ACTGGGAAGGAACAGACCCCCCCACAATACTATAGGGGCAACGGGGTGTATCAGCAGCAGCAGCAGCAGCAGCAGCAGCTGCTGCTGCTGCTGCTGCTGCTGGCCTTGAGGCAGTCTGAGCATGGGGT
>NW_013571439.1:6458-6973 GCF_000499745.2 Eimeria mitis | reverse complement strand
CACTGGGAAGGAACAGACCCCCCCACAATACTATAGGGGCAACGGGGTGTATCAGCAGCAGCAGCAGCAGATTCCTCTTGCTGCAGCAGCTCGAGCCGCTGCTGCAGCAGCAGCTGCTGCTCTGTTGCTGCTGCCTGGGTATCCCGCAGCAGCAGCAGCGGCTGGCCCCCCCTACGAAATGCTGCAGCACCAGAAGCAAACAGCAGCAGCCCTAGGTCATATACACACTGCAGCAGCTGCTGCAGCGGGAGCTGCCGCTGCTGCTGCAGCTGACGCTTCAAGTGCAGCAGCAGCTGCTGCTTCTTGCTGCCCTCAGCTGCTGCTGTTGCAGCATCTTCACGCTCTAGCTGCTGCTGCAGTTGCTGCAGCTGCTGCAGCTGCTGCCAGCTACCTTCTGCTGCTGTCGATACAACACCGTCCATGAGGCCACTGCAGCAGCAGCAGCAGCAACAGCAGCAGCTGCTGCTGCTCCTGCTGCTCCTGCTATTGTTTCTGGTGACGTTGCCTCTGTTGCC
>NW_013571439.1:5689-6358 GCF_000499745.2 Eimeria mitis | reverse complement strand
AGCAGCAGCAACAGCAGCAGCTGCTGCTGCTCCTGCTGCTCCTGCTATTGTTTCTGGTGACGTTGCCTCTCTTGCCGCTGCTGCTGCTGCTGCTGCTGCTGCTGCTGTTGCTGCTGCTGCTCCCTACTGAACACGAACCCTCTCAGCAGCAACTGAGGACCCCGGGGGCCCCCCGTGCTGCAGCAGCGTCAGCAGCAGCAACAACAGCAGAAACAAAACGGCATCATAAGCTGCATGCAAATACTTTTTTCTTTTTTTATCAAATATCTCTTCTCTCACCCCCTGAGGGTACAGAAGGGGCCCCCAGGGGGGCCCCCCATTGGTGTTAGAGTGAGGAATAAGTTATTGTGAGTGGTGCTTTGGTAATCAGATCTGGTGCGATTGCTGCTGCTGCTGCTAGTGTTTTTGCTGCTGCTGCTAGTATTGCTGCTGCTGCTGGTGCTGCTACTGCTGCTGCTGTTATTGCTGCTGTTGTTGTTGTTGCTGCTGCTGCTGCTGCGAATCTTTCAAATGTTAACATATTTGTTCCACTGCATGCAGCAGCAACAACAGCGGTAGCCTCAGCTGCAGCAGCGGCAGCACCTGCTGCAGCAGCTCCAGCAGCAACAACTGCTGCAGCAGCAGCAGCAGCAGCAGCACCTGCTGCAGCAGTAGCAGCAGCAAGGCGCT
>NW_013571439.1:5126-5589 GCF_000499745.2 Eimeria mitis | reverse complement strand
CTGCAGCCGCTACAGCAGCAACAACTGCTGCAGCAGCAGCAGCAGCAGCACCTGCTGCAGCAGTAGCAGCAGCAAGGAGCTAGCACAAGTTGAGAGGGCCCCGTACTCAAAGGCCGACATCCCCTAAACCCTAAACCCTAAACCTAAACCCTAAACCTAAACCCTAAACCC
Source organism: Eimeria mitis (assembly GCF_000499745.2). Lineage (NCBI taxonomy): Eukaryota > Apicomplexa > Conoidasida > Eucoccidiorida > Eimeriidae > Eimeria > Eimeria mitis. The sequence continues at coordinate 5,418 of NW_013571439.1, read as the reverse complement.
TAAACCCTAGACCGTAACCATAGCGCTAACTTCAAACCCTAAACCCTAACTCTAAACCCTAAACCCTAACTCTAAACCCTAAACCCTAAACCCTAGATATAAACCCTAAACCCGAGGCTTTCATCCCCAATCCAAAAGAACCAATACTACAACGTAAACCCTAAACCCCAAACCCTAAACCCTAACCCCCAAACCCTAAACCCTAAACCCTGAAATAGGGTTTTCATACAACTAAAAGATTTGGGGGCTGGAGACAGCATCCACTGTTTGATAGACAGAGAAAAGTTAGGGT
>NW_013571439.1:2008-2932 GCF_000499745.2 Eimeria mitis | reverse complement strand
ACCCTAAACCCTTATTTACAAATGGACCCAGCAAAGTCAGCAACACATACACACCAAACCCTACACAGAACAAACCCTAAACCCTAAACCCTAAACCCTAAACCATAAACCCTAAACCCTAAACCCTAAACCCTGAACCCTAAACCCTAAACCCTTATTTACAAATGGACCCAGCAAAGTCAGCAACACATACACACCAAACCCTACACAGAAACAATAAACCCTAAACCCTAAACCCTTAATACTAAACAAACGATACACACAACAAACCCTAAACCCTAAACCCTAAACCCTTATTTACAAATGGACCCAGCAACGTCAGCAACACATACACACCAAACCCTACACACACACCACAAACCCTAAACCCTAAACCCTAAACCCTTATTTGCAAATGGAGACAGAAACGTCACCAACACATACACACCAAACCCTACACACAGACAACAAACCCTAAACCCTAAACCCTAAAAAACCCTAGAGACCCTTAAACACGAATACTCAAGTCGACAAGTCAAGATAAACCCCCACACCCGAAAAAAATATATATAGAACTTAGGGTTTAGGGTTTAGGGTTTAGGGTTTAGGGTTTTAGTTTAGGTTTTAGGGTTTTTAGTTTAGGGTTTAGGGTCTGCAATGTAGGGTTTAGGGTTTAGGTTTTAGGGTTTAGGGTTTACCCCAGAGGTTCTCGAGGCCGCAAATGCCCGCCAGGGCCCCCGCGAGGACCGCCGTCATATGGCGACTGCAAAAAGAAAAAAAAAAGGGTTTAGGGTTTAGGGTTTAGGGTTTAGGGTTTGGGGTTTGGGGTTTGGGGTTTAGGGGAGACAAAAGGAGACAAAAAGGAGACAAAAAGGAGACAGTAAACATACAAAAGGAGACAAACAGAAAAAAAAACAACAAAGAAGTAAAAGCAGATAAGAAGAC
>NW_013571439.1:1594-1908 GCF_000499745.2 Eimeria mitis | reverse complement strand
ACAAAAGGAGACAAAAAGGAGACAAAAAGGAGACAGTAAACATACAAAAGGAGACAAACAGAAAAAAAAAACAACAAAGAAGTAAAAGCAGATAAGAAGACACAGAAGGAGACAGAAGGAGACAGAAGGAGACAAAAGGAGACAAAAGGAGACAAAAGGAGACAAAAGGAGACAAAAGGAGACAAAAGGAGACAAAGAAGGAGACAGAAGGAGACAAAAGAAGAAGAAAAAGGAGACAGAGGAAGAAGAAAAAGGATAAAAAAAAGAAACAAAAGAAAATGACAAAAAGGAGACAGAAGAAGAAGTAAAAGGAG
>NW_013571439.1:0-1494 GCF_000499745.2 Eimeria mitis | reverse complement strand
GGAGACAAAAGAAGAAGAAAAAGGAGACAGAGGAAGAAGAAAAAGGATAAAAAAAAGAAACAAAAGAAAAAGACAAAAAGGAGACAGAAGAAGAAGTAAAAGGAACAAAAGAAGGAGAAAAAAGGAGACAAAAAGGAGACAAAAGGAGACAAAAGAAGAAGAAAAAGGAGACAGAAGAAGAAGAAAAAGGAGACAGACGAAGAAGAAGGAGACAAAAGGAGACAAAAGAAGAAAAAGAAAGAAGAAAAAGAAGAAAAAGAAAGAAGAAAAAGGAGACAAAAAAAGAAAAAGGAGACAGCAGTGTGTGTATGTGTATGCTGACTTGACTTGCAGCTGTCTGGCGTTGTGGGCGACGTGTTCCATAACGAGGCCCCCGAAGGGGCCCCTCGGCTCCCCTTCTGCTGCTGTACCCATCGGGGGGCCCCCTGCAGCAGGGGGGCTCAGCATCTTTGACCCTGCTGCTGCTGCTCCTGCTGCTCCTGCTGCTCCTGCTGCTGCTGCTGCTGCTGATGGCGGTGGTGGTGGTGATGGTGGTGATGGTGGTGGTGGTGGTGCGGGGGGGGGGCTGTGCTGCTGCTGATGGTGGTCCTATTTATGCTGCTCTTGCTGCTGCTCTGGCTGCTGCTGCTGCTGATGCTCGAGCAGCAAAGGATGCTGCTGCTGCTCCTTTTAATTGGAGTTATATAACAAAGAAAATATATATTTGTGTATCGATGATAAAAAAAAAAAAATACAGCAGCAGACAACAAACCCCTCAGGGGCCCCCCGCCAGATCTACCCTGGGGGCCCCCCTACCGAGGCCCTCTTACCCTAAACCCTAAACCCTAAACCCTAAACCCTAAACCCTAAACCCTAAACCCTAATCTACATATTATTATTGTGTATATTATAAACCCTCAGTTTGTTATCTGTTTTCTAGCGGGAGTACTTCTCACTTTTTCTGCTGCCTGCAGCTGCTGCTGCTGCTGCNCTGCAGCTGCTGCTGCTGCTGCTGCAGGGCCCCCAGCCTTCTCTAGCATTGCGAGCTGCCTGCAGCAACCCTGCTGCTGCTGGGGGGCCCCCCGCTGCGTTTGTCTTGGGGCCCCTCCCTCGGGGGGGCCTCTGCCTCCCTCTCAGCCGCACCCAGCAGCAGCAGCAGCACGTGAGAGCAGCAACAGCAGCAGCAGCAGCAGGAGGAAGCCAAGAAGGGGGGGCCCCCGAAGGGCCCCCTGGGGGGGCCCCGGGGGGGCCCCCAGGGGGGCCCCCAGCATCTCTTTCTGAGGCCCTTGACACTGCAGCAGATGCACACATAAGACAGTCTGTTGCTGCTGCAGCAGAAGGGGGAGATGGTATTGTATCTATCAGCTCAAAAACAGAAGACGAGACAGCAGCAGAAGCAGCAGCACATGCTGCTGCTGCTGCTGCTGGCAATGCAGCAGCAACACCAGAGGCCCTAATGAGGTCCGCCAGAACATTCGATCCAGCAAACCCTCACCTATGGCCTCGAGGCCCCCG
>NW_013571438.1:6069-7022 GCF_000499745.2 Eimeria mitis | reverse complement strand
TATATATATATATATATATATATATATTATATATATATACATATATATATATATATATGTATAAACAAACAACAAAATATATTTAATTAAATATATAAACAAAGAACAAAAAGATACAAATATAAGATAAATAAAAACAAAAGATAGACAAAATAAATAAAATAAAAAACAGGAGATATATAAAACTAAAATAAATAAAAACCAAAAAGAAAAATAAATTATATATATAAAAAAACAAAATAAATAAATAAAATAAATAAATAAATAAATAAATAACAAAAAGAAAATAAAACAAATTAAATATAAAACAAATAAATATATAAATAAATAAAGAGGACAAACACGCGCAAACCAAAATAAATAAATAAATAAATAAACAAATAAATATATAGATAAATAAATAAAATAAATACAAGCAACACACAAACAAATAAATAAACAAACAACAAATAAAATAAAATAAAAAAATTAAAAAAAATAAAAAAAAATAAAAAAAATAAAAAAAAAATAAAATAAAATAAAATAAAATAAAAAAATAAAAAAAATAAAAAAATAAAAAAAATAAAATACCTGTGAAGCGGAGATTCAGAACCTCTGCAGCAATGGCGCCGCTCCTTTTTGCTGCTGCTGCTGCGTGCTGCATATCTGCAGCAGCAGCAACACAGCAGCACATGTGCTGCTGCTGCAGCAACCAACTGCAGCAGCAGCAGCAGCAGCAGCAGCAACAGCAGCAGCAGCAGAAGCTACAACAGCAACTGCTGCTGCTTCAATCACAGCAGCAACAGAACGGCCGTCAGGAATTGCAGCTGCAGCAATAGCAGCAGCAGCAACAGCAGCACCAGCAACAGCAGCAGCAGCAACAGCAGCAGCAGCAGCAACTGCAGCAGCACCAACAGCAACAGCAGCAGCAACATCAGCAGCGGCAGCAACAGCTGCAGCAGCAGCAGCAGCAA
>NW_013571438.1:4866-5694 GCF_000499745.2 Eimeria mitis | reverse complement strand
GCAGCTCAGCAACGCGGATATTGGGAAGAACGACGGAGCTCTTCGCTGCTGCTGCTGCAGCAGCAGCAGCTGCTGCTGCTGGTGCTGGTGCTGCTGCTGCAGAGGTTTGCTGCTGCTGCTGCAGCAGCAGCAAAGGATCAAATGCAGGGCTGGTGAAATCTAACCTCTCGTCGTTTTGCTTGAGCTCCTTTTTCGGGTGTATGTGCAGCTCAGAAGCCTGCGGCATTGCTGCTGCTGCAGCAGGTGCTGCTGCAGCAGCCTCACCTACAGCAGCAGCAGCAGCAACAGCAGCAGCAGCAGCAGCAGCAGCAGGAGGTGGTTCCTCAGCTGTGCTGCTGCCTCAGATCCATCGATCGCAGCACCCGCGGACGACGGCGTGCAGCAGCAGCAGCAAAAAACCAAAAAAAAAAAAATAAATTAAATATTATAACACAAAATAATATATATTTTTAAATATAAAAATATATTTAAAACATTATTTCTGTTTTTTTTGCATAAATTCAACTACATCTTGCATGGGGGCCCCTGCAGTCGTGGAGGGGGGGGCCCCCCCCCTGGGGGCCCCCCGCTTTGGGGGGCCCCCCTATATGTTTTTTCTGTTTTGTGTATATATTGCATCATTAAAATGTTGAAATATAATTTATTTTGTATATTTAGATATTATTATGTGCATTTATATTTTTTTATTTTACTTTATTAGCAGCAAGAACGAGGTTTGCTGCTGGTTGCTGGGGTGTATGTACACCTCGCTGAGGTGTATATACACCTCAATGGGGTGTGTATTGTTTTGTGTGTAACTGCTGCAGTATATTTTTATTTTTTTTTTTA
>NW_013571438.1:4377-4766 GCF_000499745.2 Eimeria mitis | reverse complement strand
CAGTCGTGGAGGGGGGGGCCCCCCCCCTGGGGGCCCCCCGCTTTGGGGGGCCCCCCTATATGTTTTTTCTTTTTTGTGTATATATTGCATCATTAAAATGTTGAAATATAATTTATTTTGTATATTTAGTTATTATTATGTGCATTTATATTTTTTTATTTTACTTTATTAGCAGCGAAAACGAGGTTTGCTGCTGGTTGTTGGGGTGTATGTACACCTCATTGAGGTGTATATACACCTCAATGGGGTGTGTATTGTTTTGTGTGTAACTGCTGCAGTATATTTTTATTTTATTTTTTTCTTTATTTTATATTTTTTGTTTTGTATTAAACTCGCGCCCCTTGACGTATAAAGTTGAAGTGTATCGCCAGTTCTTGCTCATCCTAGGG
>NW_013571438.1:3631-4340 GCF_000499745.2 Eimeria mitis | reverse complement strand
TTTAGGGTTTAGGGTTTATGTGTAGAGACGTATAGAGAGAAGGTATTACACTCACCTCTTCATCAGTTATACTTGAAACAGGAGAGAAGGGGAGGGCCCCCCCTGACGCCTCTGTTGCTGCTGTTGCTGCTGTTGCTGCTGTTGCTGCAGCAGCTATCTCCAGCTGCAGCTGCACCTGCAGCAGCAGCCGTCAGCAAACGAAAGAGACAGCAGGTAGCACTCTACAATGTATAGACACAGAACACACGCATGCATGCATGCATGCATGCATGCAGTTGCTGAGGTGTATAGACACCGTACACACGCATGCATGCATGCATGCACGCATGCATAGATACATGCAGTTGCTGAGGTGTATATACAACAGACATATGCATGTAAGCATTTGCTGAGGTATATATACACACCAGCCAGATACATGCATGCATGCATGCATGCATGCAGTTGTTGAGGTGTATAGACACCGTAGAGATGCATGCATGCATGCATGCATGCATGCATGCATGCAGAGACAGTGTGCCGTACATTTCTGTGTTGTATCCACTTGGATAGAAGCTCTTCGTCTTTGTCGTCGTTCTCTCCTTCGCTGTTTTCTTCTCTGTCGCTGTCTCTGCTCATCTGCTGCTGTCTTCTTCTCTGCACCCCCTGAAACAACAGCAGCAACAGCAGCAGCAGCAGCAGCAGCAGGAGCAGCAGCAGCAGCAGGAGA
>NW_013571438.1:812-1439 GCF_000499745.2 Eimeria mitis | reverse complement strand
AAAAAAAAAAAAAAAAAAAAAAAAAAAAAAAAAAAAAAAAAAAAAAAAAAAAAAAAAAAAAGAAAGAAAACAAATGCAGTATATTTCTTACATCAGAAGGATACGAAAGAAAAGACAAAATATCGAAATTTGTTTTTTTTTTTGTTGCAGAAAAAAAAACAAAAAAAAAACAAAGAGAAGCCGCGGCGCTGTATGCATTGGTGATGCTGTATTTATACAATAAATATTTATTTATTTTATTTTTTTATTTATTTTATTTACTTATTTATTTATTTATTTTTTTTTTTTATTTAGTAAGATAAACAGAATACACAAGCCAAAATTCTGCATGCAGTTTGAATTTGCGTTTGTTGCAGCTTTTTATTATAAATTAATTTTAATTATAATTAAATAAAATTTATAATTATATATATGTATATATATATATATATATATATGTATATCATTATATATATATATAAATATATTTATATACATAATTATATATATACATATGTATATATATATATATATATTTAATAATATAAAAAAATATTTAATAATAAATATACTTACGCAGTGATTACATTCTGTGTAAGCCGTCTATACATTCTCTGCATAACCGAGAAAAAAAGAAAAAAACAAAAA
>NW_013571437.1:6178-7114 GCF_000499745.2 Eimeria mitis | reverse complement strand
AGCGGCAGCAGCACCAGCAGCAGCAAGCAGCAGCAACAGCAGCAGCAGGATGAAGGATCTCTTCGTCAGGCATCAACGGGCTCTGAGCAGCAGCAGCAAGAGCAGCAGCAGCAACGTATGAGTTCATCTGATTCTCAGGAGCAGCAGGACAAAACAAACAGCAGCAACAACAACGCCAACAGCAGCAGCAACAGCAGCAGCAATGGCGGCCGATTGATTGTACCTGAAGCTGCCTATACACCTGAAGGGGGAGAGAAACGTATGTGGCCCTCTCTTACTTTGTCTCTTCTCCCTCACCTCGATAATATAAATGAATGCACAAAGATGGCGGCCTTCGCGCACAACGCAATTCAGCTGCAGCGGTTTGCTGAGGCCCCCCTGGAGACGGTCAGTGCTGCTGCTGCTGCACTCAAACTGCAGCAGCAGCAGGAGCAGCAGCAAAAAAAACAAAACAAAAACAAGATACACTCCAACTGGACTATCACAGACGGATTGAAAAATATTTGCAATGCGTAAGTGCAAATGCNAACAAGATACACTCCAACTGGACTATCACAGACGGATTGAAAAATATTTGCAATGCGTAAGTGCAAATGCAGATGCTGTCGCTGCTGCTGCTGTTGCTGCTGTTGCCTTCGCTGCTGGTGTTGCGGGTGCAGTTGTTGCTGCTGTTGCTTGTGCTGTTGCTGCTGCTGTTGTTGCTGCTGTTGCTGCTGTTGCTGCTGCTGCTATTTCTGCTGCTGGTTTTGCTGCTGCTGCGTTTTGTGAAACTAACATTGTTGGGCCGGGGTCCGCTGGTCCTGCTTCGGTTGCTGCTGCTGTTCTTGCTGCTGGCTGCTATTGCTGCTATTGCTGCTGCTGCTACTGGTTGCTTGTGTCTATCACCTTGGATGTCGCCATCATTTGCTGTTGCTGCTACTCTTACTGTTGCTGCTG
>NW_013571437.1:5219-6078 GCF_000499745.2 Eimeria mitis | reverse complement strand
TCAAACTGCAGCAGCAGCAGGAGCAGCAGCAAAAAAAACAAAACAAAAACAAGATACACTCCAACTGGACCATCACAGACGGATTGAAAAATATTTGCAATGCGTAAGTGCAAATGCTGATGCTGTTGCTGCTGCTGCCGTTGCTGCTGTTGCCTTCGCTGCTGGCGTTGCTGGTGCAGTTGTTGTTGCCGCTGTTGCTTGTGCTGTTGCTGCTGTTGCTGCTGTTGCTGCTGCTGCTGTTGCTGCTGCTGCTGTTGCTGCTATTTCTGCTGCTGGTTTTGCTGCTGCTGCTTTCTGTGAAATTAACCTTGTTGGACCGGGGTCCGCCGGTCCGGCTTCGGCTTCTGCTGCTGTTCTTGTTGCTGGTTGCTATTGCTGCTGTTGCTGCTGCTGCTACTGGTTGCTTGTCTATCACCTTGGATGTCGCAATCATTTGCTGTTGCTGCTACTCTTACTGCTGCTGCTTTTGCTGCTGTTGCTGCTGCTGCAGTCTGAAGCCACAGCAGCCAACGACCTTGCCGCCAATCAAATTGCCGGTGTATATCCCCAACAGCCAGGAGGCCGAAGCAGCAGCAGCAGCAGCAGCAGGAGAGCAGTCGACTTTGTGCAGCAGACAGAGCAGCGCCGGGGATCAGCCCAAGAGAGGCAGCAGCAACAGCAGCAGCAACAGCAACGGCAGCAAGGCTTCTTGTGAAGGTCCATTTGCTGAGGATGTGTCTGTACACCTCAAAGGAGGCGGCAAGGGAAACGTCGTCGGCGTCACCGCAGCAAATAACCTGATAGTTAAACTCAAGGTAAGGAGAAACGTCAAGGGTTTAGGGTTTAGGGTTTAGGGTTGCTTTGGTTTGAGCCCGATGTC
>NW_013571437.1:4946-5018 GCF_000499745.2 Eimeria mitis | reverse complement strand
CAAAACCAGCCACCGCTGACGCAGCTGAATCCCTCGCCGCAGCCGCAGCAACAGCAGCAGCAGCAACAGCAG
>NW_013571437.1:4637-4846 GCF_000499745.2 Eimeria mitis | reverse complement strand
AGGAGGCGGCAAGGGAAACGTTGTCGGCGTCACCGCAGCAAATAACCTGATAGTTAAACTCAAGGTAAGGCAAAGCGTTTAGGGTTTAGGGTTTAGGGTTTAGGGTTGCTTCGGTTTGAGCCCGATGTGCTGGGCTTTACGCCTTGGGTATCAACCGCACAAGGGGTGTTTAGGGTTTAGGGTTTAGGGTTTAGGGTTTAGCGTTTAGT
>NW_013571437.1:4185-4537 GCF_000499745.2 Eimeria mitis | reverse complement strand
AATAACCTGATAGTTAAACTCAAGGTAAGGAGAAACGTCAAGGGTTTAGGGTTTAGGGTTTAGGGTTGCTGCGGTTTGAGCCCGATGTGCTGGGCTTTACGCCTTGGGTGTCAACCGCACAAGGGGTGTTTAGGGTTTAGGGTTTAGGGTTTAGGGTTTAGGGTTTAGGGTTTGTTGTTTGATACAGAATGGGACTCACGTAGAGGCGCACCCTTCGGAGTGCCGTTTCCTGGTGGGTGGCGTGCTGCTGCCGCCGCCGCCACAGCAGCAGCAGCAGCAGCAGCAGCAGCAGCAAAACCAGCCACCGCTGACGCAGCTGAATCCCTCGCCGCAGCAACAGCAGCAGCACCAA
>NW_013571437.1:3707-4085 GCF_000499745.2 Eimeria mitis | reverse complement strand
CAAAACCAGCCACCGCTGACGCAGCTGAATCCCTCGCCGCAGCCGCAGCAACAGCAGCAGCAGCAACAGCCGGACTTTAAGCTATCCCCGAACCTGCGTGGGGTGGAGACGATCCCCAGTGTCTCCGAATTGCTGCAGAAAGCAGCAGCAGAAGCAGGCAGAACCCATAACACAGTGATGCTCTCCAGTGTACGTACACCTGACCCTCTCTGTTGCTGCAGCAGCACTGCATCTATACAACAGTTAAGCAGAACCTTCTTTCGCCGGAGCAGCAGCAGCTGTTGCTTCTGCTGCTGCATCTGCTGCTGATTCAAGGCGCTCAATCCCGTGTGTGATGTGCTGCTGCTCCTGCTTCTGCTGCTTCTGCTGCTGCTGCTG
>NW_013571437.1:2177-3607 GCF_000499745.2 Eimeria mitis | reverse complement strand
TTAAGCAGAACTTTCTTTCGCCGGAGCAGCAGCAGCTGTTGCTTCTGCTGCTGCATCTGCTGCTGATTCAGGGCGCTCAATCCCGTGTGTGCTGTGCTGCTGCTCCTGCTTCTGCTGCTGCTGTTGCTGCTACTGTTGCTGCTGCTGCTGGTGTTTGCTACAGCTCGCGTCAGTGGCTCGGGTGTCTAGGACGCGGGAATCTGTGTCTGTTGTTAAAGTGAAAACAAAAAAAGCAGAAGGAGCGAAAAACCAAACAGAAAACATGCAGGCTATCTTCCCCTCAGATATAGAACGAGAACCCTCAACACCCAACCGGGTAAGAAACCCTAAACCCTAAACCCTAAACCCTTAATTAGAAAAAGGCTATTGTTTCAGGCAGCTGGGGCTGCAGCAAACTCATGTTCGAGGGTTTAAGCGTATACAGAGGGTTTAGGGTTTAGTGTTTATGGTTTTGTTGCTGGGGTTTAGGAAGGAGGCATCAACAAGCCTGCTGGAGGTGCCTTCTGCTCGCCTGCAATCTGCATGCCGCAGCAGCAGCAGCAGAGCAGCAGCAGCAGCAGAATGGGATACGGAAAGCCGGAGACAAACACCTACGAACTCATCAAGGCTCCAGGCATCGTCAGACCTCTCTACGGTACTTTCAAACCCTAAACCCTAAACCCTAAACCCTAAACCCTGAACCCTCACGTTTGTAAGAATAAACAAGCAGCTGTTGCACAAACCCTTGCAGGGAAGCAATGCTGTAACTCTGCTTCAAATACCAGCAAGGTTCATAGTATCTCCACTAGGGTTTAGGGTTTAGGGTTTAGGGTTTAGGGTTTAGGGTTTGCATTGTGACGGGTTCTCTTGCAGATATCATCACTCCCGCTCCCCAACAGACGTCTCGCCCGCCGCTGCCGCCTCGTCCGCAGCAGCCTCAGCAGCAGTTTCCTCTGCCGCCGCAGTTACTGCAGCAGCAGCAGGCACTACGCCTACAGCAGCAGCAGCAGCAGCAGCAGCAACAGTATTATACGGGGCAGTTGGCTGCTCTTGGGGGCCCCCGCGTAGCAGCAGCAGCAGCAGCATTGGAGGTGACGAGAGAAAGTTGGTTCGAAGATCTGCAGCAACAAATGAAGAGAGAAGAACTGCAGCAATACGCAGACACTGCACCTCCAGGTAATCATACTGCAGCAGCTAACCCAGCAGTGGCAGCAGCAACTGCTGCTGCTGCACAAGCTGCTGCTGCAGCAACAGCTGCAGCTACACGTATCTTCTTCGGTCTCTCTGCTTCGCTCCATATCCTATTTGCGTGTAATCTGCTTCTGTCTCTACAGTTAAGTGTATGAATTACATGTATGGATATTATTTGTTTTTTTGTTTATCTTATTTATTTTATTTATTTATTTTTTTTCTTTCTTTTACTATTTTCAGCTTTCTCCTCCTTCGCCTCT
>NW_013571437.1:328-2077 GCF_000499745.2 Eimeria mitis | reverse complement strand
GTTGGTTTGAAGATCTGCAGCAACAAATGAAGAGAGAAGAACTGCAGCAATACGCAGACACTGCACCTCCGGGTAATCATACTGCAGCAGCTAACCCAGCAGCAGCAGCAGCAACTGTAGCTGCTGCACAAGCTGCTGCTGCAGCAACAGCTGCAGCCACACGTATCTTGTATCTGTCTCCTTCTTCTGTCTCTCTGCTTCGCTTCATATCCTATTTGCGTGTAATCTGCTTCTGTCTCTATAGTTAAGTGTATGAATTACATGTATGGACATTATTTGTTTTTTGTTTATTTTATTTATTTTATTTATTTATTTTACTTATTTTCTTTTTTTTTTACTATTTTCAGCTTTCTCCTCCTTCGCCTCCGCTCCGGGTGTCTTTGGGGGCGGCAGACTCCAGCCGACTGCCCGCCGCCTCAAGGCCTCAGTACTGCGGGAAGAAGCAGAGACCCAAGCGTATGCAATGCCCCGCTAGCTAGCTAGCTAGCTAGCTAGCTAACTAACTAATTGGACGGATGGCTAGCTAGCTGGTTGGCTAGCTGGGTAGAGAGGGAGCAACTGTGGCGTTGGTTTATTGAGCAGCTCAGCTGGAGGCCTTTGCCTCCTCCTGGCAATGTCTGCACATCAACAATACTAAGCCCTAAACCCTAAACCCTAAACCCTATATTATTTCTTCTTCGTCGGCTCTGTATCAATACCTGTCTCCGTCTGCTTACGGCTGGTGCATTCGTTCCTTTCTCTCGGATGCCGTACAGCAGTTCTATTTGTTTCTTTGTTTGTTCGTTCTTTTGTTTGTGTGTTTTTGTGTTTGTTTGTTTGTTTGTCTTTATTTATTATATGCAACTAGCGGAGCCACCAACACTATTACTATTGTTATTGGTGTTGGTTGTTTTCGTTTTTATTATTATTATTGTTGTTGTGTGTGGTGTTGTTATTGTTGTTGTTACTGTTGTTCTTGTTGTTGTTATTTTTGTGTTTGTTTTTGTTGCTGTTGTATTTGGTGTTTACTGCGGGGCATAGCTCGTGCTTCTATCTCTTTGTCTCTGTCTTTCTATTTGCGTCTATCTGTCTTTCTTTTTGTTTCTGTTTGTCTCTCAATTTGTCTCTTCTTGTATCTGTCGGTGTTCCTTCGTCTTCGTTTGTCTCTCCTTCTTGTCTCCTTCTGTCTCTTCTTTTTGTCGCCCGCCGTCTTCTGTTGTATTTCTTTGTCTCTGTTTGTTGTATATGTTGTGTTTTTTTGTTTGTGTGTATTTTCTATGTCTCACTTTTGTCTCTGTCTGTCTCTTTTCTGTGTTCATATTATTTGTCTCTGTTGTCTCTGTTTGTCTCCCGTCGCTCGTCTGTCTTTTGTTCCTTCGTTTCCTTTTATATATCTTTTTTCTCTTTAGCCTCCCTTTGTCTCCACCCTTCTCCATTTGTCTCCTTTTTGTTTCTGTTCGTCTCCTTGACGTCCTGTCACCATCATTGCTTGCCAAGTGCAAGCATTAAACCCTAAACCCTAAACCCTAAACCCTCATTTAAATGTCGAGACCCAAGGGAGGGCCTCGTTGCTGGCAACTGCAGCACTTATGGTTTATGAGGGTTTTTTTATTTATCAGTTGTTTGTCTATAAAGACAGCCAGCAAAACTTTTTATTACAAAACTCCTTTATAAACCCTAAACCCTTATCCCTAACCCCCCAGTGACGAACAGAACAAACTACACCAAACAAAGCAGAGGCAATGTGTGGGCTTCCTTTAAGAATAAAGT
>NW_013571437.1:0-279 GCF_000499745.2 Eimeria mitis | reverse complement strand
TTGCTCCAGTTGCTCCGCCATTGTCGCTTCGTCCTTTGCTGCAGTTCGCACTCCGCAAACCCTAAACCCTAAACCCTAAACCCTCAACCCTAAACCACCGCTGGCGACGAACAGCAAGGAATGCATGATTCGGGTCTAAATTGCTAGGTAGATATTTGACAGTAGGGATCAAGATTTGGGGTTTAGCATTTAGGGTTTAGGTTTTAGGGTTTAGGGTTTAGGGTTTAGTGTATAGGGTTTGAAGGCACATAGCCACGGGGATCTCGTTGCTGCTCGCGG
>NW_013571436.1:939-1369 GCF_000499745.2 Eimeria mitis | reverse complement strand
ATATTTATTTTATTTATTTTTATATTATTTTTTTTTTAATTTGTTTATGTTCTTTTGGGGTGTTGCTGCTGCTGTTGCTGCTGTTGCTGCTGCTGCTGCTGCTGCTGCTACTGCTGCTGCTGCTGCTGCTGCTGCTGATGTGTGCCTACCATACTTGTGTTTTTTTTTTGATTTAATTTATTTAATTTATTTATTTTAATATAATTTATTTTTAATTTGTTTATGTTTTTATATTCCCCTCAGGCTGTATATTTTAACTCTGCTGAAGCAGCAGAAGTCCTGCAGCAGCAGCAGCAGCAAAACCCGCAGCAGCAGCAGCAACAGCAGCAGCAGCAGCAGCAGCAGCAGAGTCATTTTCATCACTATGGTTTAGGTGTAGATTTATATACACATTTTACTTCTCCTATTCGTCGTTATGCTGATGTTATAG
>NW_013571436.1:680-839 GCF_000499745.2 Eimeria mitis | reverse complement strand
TGCTGCTGCTGCTGCTGTTGCTGCTGCTGCTGCTGCTGCTGCTGCTGCTGCTGCTGCTGCTGCTGTGTGCATACCATACATTTCTCTTTTTTCTTTTTAATTTAATTAATTTATTTAATTTATTTATTTTAATATAATTTATTTTTAATTTGTTTATGT
>NW_013571435.1:4730-6756 GCF_000499745.2 Eimeria mitis | reverse complement strand
CAAATCCACAGCCACAATCATAGGGGGAGCAGGAGGGGAAATATATGAAACTGATGCTGCAGCAGATGCAGCAGATGCACATTCTGCTGCTGCTGTTGCTGCTGCTGCTGACGATGATGATGATGATGGTGGTGGTGGTGCGGATGATGATGGAGCTATGCTGCTGCTGCTCGGGCTAGTGGCCGTCGCAGTACTCCCGACAGCCTGCTGCTGTTGTTGTTGCTGCTGTTGCTGCTGCTGCTGCTGCTGCTGCTGCTGGTGTTTGTTGTATTCCTGAAGCTTTAATTCATAGTTTCGCCACAAACGACGCCTGAGGACTTGCGTCCAGCTGCCGGGTGCAGCGCAGAGATCAACAGCTCTGTGAGGGTAATCCCACACAGAAAGTGTGCGGAAACAATTTGAATTTGTTTTTTCTTTGTTTGAATATGAATCATTGTTGTTTTTGTTGTTTTTGTTGTTGTTGTTTCGGCTGCTGCTGTCGCTGCTGGTTTCCTCTGCTTCTTTCTCAGCTGCAGGAGCCATACAAGACGGCCAGTTGCCTTCATAAGAAGAGGAATCTTCTTCGCCTTCAGAGAGAGAAGAATCTGAACAGTCTGTGGCCTCGTTGGTGTTCAAATCCACGACAGAAGGCGGAGATAAGAAATGGAGTTCATCGTCTAATTGAAGAAGTTTATAAGCAGAACGAGCCCGAAAACCTTCTTCTTTTGCTCTTCTGTAATATATATCGCGGCGATCGCGCGAAATTCTCCCCATTTTCCTCAGCTTTCCACCGCTTTCCTAGACTAGCAGCGCCGAAACCTGAATGAAACCACCGAGGAGAGCAGGCGGAAACTGCAGCTGTTGAGGCGGTAATTACTCTTCAAATCAATAAATATTCATAAAAATTAATATATATTGTGAATATTCAATAAATTATGCGGAAAAGAGAAGAAAATCCGCGCCGTATTTGCACATTCAAAAAACTTGAATTTGCATCGGGCGCACAGGGGTTGAAAGACTGTCGAAGGAGAGGATAATCTTTTGGCTTGACGACATTCTCTAGATAAAATAAATAAATAAAGAAAAGAAGTTCTGAAAAATATAAATTTAATTTTATTGATTTAAAATAAACTGTACATATGCCCCCGTTTATATGTTTGGGTGGAAACTCTCGACTTGCATGCCTTGGGGGGCCCCGTCAGCAGCGGTTGTTTCTCTGTGTGTATTTCTCGTTTCAGTCTTTTTGTTGTCTATAGACTTAAAAAACAAATATTTATATTTATATTTAAATAAAAATATATATTTGTGGATACTTACTGTGTCGCCGTGCCCGCAGTAAGCTGCACCTTGCATTCATTTTGTGCAATTCCAAACAGGATTCAAATATTATTTCGATTTATCGATTTGTTTTAACAATATATTATATATTTATTATACATAATATATATGTATATATATGTTTATAGTATTTTATTATACAGAATATATATATATATATATATATATACATATATATATGTTTTTTTCTTCTAGAGACCGTGGAAAACATCTCTAGATACAGTGAAAAAGATAATAGTAAATAATAACAATCATAATAACAAATAATAATAATAATAGTATGGCTGTTGTTTCCGCCTTCTATAGACAGCTCTTGTAGATACAGTGGAGGAGTTAATAATAAATAATATTAATAATAATAATAAAATAATAATAGTAAAAAATAATAATAACAACAAATAATAAAAATAATATATAATAATATAATCAAGCAGCTGATCCTGATACTGCGTCTTTTATAACTAATTGAATTCATAAATATATTTCTATCTTTCTGATTGATATTTCTTTTTTTATGCATGCAAAAAAAGAAAAAGATTAAATATTTCTTTTGTTTACTCGAGCATCAGCCAGTGTTCGTTCAAAACAATTCAACAATATTTGGCTGCTAAGGAAACTATAACCCTAAACCCTAAACCCTAAACCCTAAACCCTCGATAGATGGGGAAATACACTGAATTTCGGCACTCCTCTTCAAGCAGCTAGGGTT
>NW_013571435.1:4255-4630 GCF_000499745.2 Eimeria mitis | reverse complement strand
GCGCACAGGGGTTGAAAGACTGTCGAAGGAGAGGATAATCTTTTGGCTTGACGACATTCTCTAGATAAAAAAAATAAATAAAGAAAGGAAGTTCTGAAAAATATAAATTTAATTTTATTAATTTAAAATAAACTGTACATTTGCCCCCGTTTATATGTTTGGGTGGAAACTCTCGACTTGCATGCCTTGGGGGGCCCCGTCCGCAGCGGTTGTTTCTCTGTGTGTATTTCTCGTTTCAGTCTTTTTGTCGTCTATAGACTTAAAAAACAAATATTTATATTTATTTTTAAATAAAAATATATATTTGTGGGTACTTACTGTGTCGCGGTGCCCGCAGTAAGCTGCACCTTGTATTCATTCCAAACGGGATTCAAC
>NW_013571435.1:3413-4097 GCF_000499745.2 Eimeria mitis | reverse complement strand
AAACATCTCTAGATACAGTGAAAAAGATAATAGTAAATAATAACAATCATAATAACAAATAATAATAATAGTATGAATGTTGTTTCTGCCTTCTAGTCGCCATAGACAGCTCTTGTAGAAACAGCAAAGGAGCCAATCATAAATAATAATAATAAAAATAATAAAATAATAGTAAGAAATAATAATAACAACAAATAATAAAAATAATATATAATAATATAATCAAGCAGCTGGTCCTGATACTGCGTCTTTTATAACTAATTGAATTCATAGATTTGTTTATATCTTTCTGATTGATATTTCTTTTTTTATGCATGCAAAAAAAGAAAAAGATTAAATATTTATTTTGTTTACTCGAGCAGCAGTCAGTGTTCGTTCAACACAATTCAACAATATTTGGCTGCTAAGGAAACTATAACCCTAAACCCTAAACCCTAAACCCTCGATAGAGGGGGAAATACACTGAATTTCGGCACTCCTCTTCAAGCAGCTAGGGTTTAGGGTTTAGCTGTTGAAATGAAAAAAAAGATAGATGCTATGGAACTTGCATGCGATGAGAGGGGTGTTGTGAGTTGCAGTAAACTGAAAAAAAATTAAGTTGAGGTAATATATTATGTTTATAAAGAGAGATAAAAGATATTATTTTGGTTTAAAAAGAAAGTAAATAAACATATTCTGTTTTTC